>NW_025408648.1:0-67990 GCF_020137385.1 Morchella sextelata | reverse complement strand
TAGTTATCAGTCGGTCATCGCTCTTATATGAGCTCCCTAAGGGCTATACACCTAAAACCAACTTGCGTAGCACAAACATACACAAATAGAGTGAAGATCCGTACGCACGTTCTTATTTTTCCGAGGTAATAGCACTTGCACTTTTTTGGTTCCTCTAGTACTCGCTGAGCACCTTTCGGTCAGGACGAGCTGCATATCAATCATCTGTATCGTGATTGGCACAACCTTAGACCTTAGTTTAAATCTTTCTTGTACTGGAACGCAGTATCTACCACAATATAAAGTGGCAATGCAAGGTTGCTATAAAGCACAACAGGAAGTGCGCCGGACTGCATTTTCTTGTATGTAGTGATTATTCCATGTGCATCACAATATATCACTCGCCGGACATTCCTAGTAGCGCGATCCAAATAGCCGGGCCGTGATCTCTTGGAGGGGAAGACCGATAGTAGTGGTATGTCGGCAGTGATTTTTGAGTGCCTATGCCATATCTAGCTTCACCTCAACCGCTTTCAGACCAGCAGTCGTGTAGTTGGTAGCTACGACTGTTTATATTAATCTAGGGTGCTTCATCTATTCTTCCGACGCCGTGCTTAACTTTTCTGCGCAGTAACGTACGGGGTTCCAGCCATGATGTAGAGTGCTAAGGCTTAATCCATCGTTTGAGTTAGTTGCACTCGCGCGGCAACCTCTGCAATGGATTGAGGTTGTGTCGTTAGCATTATCTTCAGATGACCCTAAGTTCTCTGCCCGGTTCTCGCCCCCACAGCATGATTTTTAGTGTTATCTGTATGTTAGTTCATGGTCTTTGTGCCCTGCCTTTTTATCTTCCTAGAAAGACACCTAGCCAAAGCTGTGCTCTGACATACCACGTGGTATGGGGGTGATGAGTGGACAAAGGGAGGAGCAAAAGAGTAGTAAAGTAGGAGAAGAGGTACTCTCGCGCCGGACTGCAGGGTTTGGGGGTTGGCGGCCCGGGGTTGAAGCTGAGGGCTCTACCCTAACTGAGAACCTGGGCGGGGCACTTGAAAAGTTACTGAGACATCTACTGGGCTTAAGAGACTCTCAAGACTAAACAACTTCCCCCCCACTTTAACACGGCTCTATTAACCCACCTGTTCTGTTAGAACTAGCCAATACCCGCCAGGGGTATTACTTCAGAGCAACTGTGCTTAGCCTCCTTTCGCTTTAGGACCACGAACTCGGAATTCCGAAACACGAAACCTTCTGGGTTCGGTTGAGCACAGCTCCAGCCCGAGGAATGACGAAGGGGCCACTCCCACAGAAGGCGTCAAACATACAGGTGTTACTGGTAGAGATTTTTAGAGGCGATATGGTGTCAATAGCCTCGCTTTCGAGTCCGGGGTTTGGTTACTATTGAGGCCACTTTGAATGAGTAGTAATCTGGAAGTTTATCGTTTCCGCTCCCTCATTCTGCTAATTAAGACCTGTCCTTTGTTGCGACCCTCTTTCTCAACATTAGAGTCATAGACCATCACTCGTTACATCAACCACTTGATAAGGATCGAAAAAATGCACACAAAGGTTCAATCCCATTGAAACCATAATACTCCACTCCACTTACACACGCACCAAAAAAAACTATTTTGTAGCACATTACATTTACACGACACTCATCAAAAGATCGAGAGAAAGGAAAGAAAACAGAACAGTAGCGGACTCTACTGGGTTGTCCAAGCATAACAGGTTGGTATCATAAGAACAGACCATCCCATATGATCCCATCCAGAATCAAAAGAAAAAAAAACATAAACCCCAATTGTGCCTTTATATAACGCATAACAGACTGGCATATCGAACCTCACCTTAGACTCACTCTACGCATGTATCGGCAGACTCTCTTCGTACTGTGAATCAATTAGTCACAGTTCTCTCTCATGGCTGCTGTAGGGTAAACAAACCTCAACGAAATCCGTTAACGCAATCAACAACACAAACATTCCTACCAACTCATTCATGTCTTTGGTATTTTCCATTCGTGGACTCCAATGTTGGCATGCCTCTTAAACACCGACAGTACGACAGGCCGGTTTTCCATCAAGAATTGTTTTCCTGCGGTTATTGCCTGGCGATTGGCCTGGCCTCTGGAAAGAATACAGGCGACGACAACACGCGTAGCATGGTAAGAAGCTCATAGTATTTCTCAAGAGCCTTGGGGTCGTTAATCCGACCCCAAGGTCAGGATAACAGAGAAGAGCTTGCTCTCGCGAAGGGCTTTGAAGAGACCAGCATTAATGATATGGCCTGCACGACTCTAGTCTGTGCAATTCGGACGAGGAAGCCAGTGGTTGCCTTGAAGAACGCATCAAGTAAGGGATGTCTGCTTTCTGTTAGTGATGGCAGAAGGAACATCCAAGGTTAGAAAACCTACATTAGAGTTGGTGGTCACTAGGTCCGTGCGGATTTGTTTTGTTGAATCCACGAGCACTACCAAGAAATTCTGTCGCATCAAAGCATCAACCACGTAATGCGATGACTCAGCTGCAGCAAGTGCAACAAGTGCCTCCAGAAGTAACAGTGCAACTATCTTGCACTGTCCCTCACCTGAGTAGGCATCGTTGCCACAAAAACCTCCAACAAGCGGTCACCGGACGCCTTGATCGTTTGGATATTGTGACTGCGGGTAGCGCTTCCTTGCTGTAGAAGGTCCGATGTGCCCTGCAGGGACCGATATGCGATGTTATAAAAGTCTTCGCGTAGCCTTGCTGTCGCCATTGGTGACTGGATGCACCTTAATGAAACTCGGAAAAGGTCGTAAATTCGATCACTTGCCAAGTCGCTTGACCGGCCTTTGCCGAAAGTCTTGATGTCGAACCTGAGATGAGTGATCAGAGAATGTGTCAACGAACTGAGTACATGAGCACTCTCAATATCGCTGCCTGCTGTACGACTCGACCTTCGGCATGATAGCCTGCAATGCCTGTAGCAGAACGAGGTTTTTGCCGCCGGTTCGAATTCACAATCTTCCAACATGACAGCAACTAGCGTTGCCCAAGACTTTAAACACTCAAGTCTTGCGCCTCTGTAGTAACGGAGCTGGTTCTCGGCAATAGGTAATTTAAAATTTCAGCGAGTTCAGCTTGGACCACATCTTCGTCATGAGGGTTGTACAGTCCCTGAGGTCAGTAACTCTGCTTACGTAGCAGTAGAACTTGTTCAATATTTGCGTAGGTGAAACGACGGATTGCCGAATTGGTCATTTAGTTGACATGTTGCAAGGTTGAGGTCATGGAAATAGGTAATTTTTGGAATTGGTAGGCTTCAGGCGCTTCTAGTTCCAAGAAGTACGAGAAGGTCAATAATGTGGATATTTTGCATTGGGTCCCCATCGAGATTTGTTACTCCAAGCAGTGTTGAAAGATATTTTGAGACCATTGTTGAGGCCCTTGAGCGGCCAATTGTCGGATTTCCAGCGCAATATAATTGAATAATGAGGCCCGTCTTCCATGTAATTGCAAAGCCCTAAAGCCTTACCCTCTTGGAAGAACTCTAGGCAACCAAATTGAACACCATCCCACTTGCTAGTCGTTCTAAGGATCTGCTCCCCCATGAACTGAGAAAACAAGAGTTTGTTAGCTCGAAGAAACATAAAGCATTTCACTTGATGTGGAAGACGCTTTCCACAGCCGTTTGATACAGTGAAACACTCATTCTCAGCTGGCACAGAGCTCCATCAAAAGCCATGCCTTCATCATCCGATACAGCAACATCATCCTACAACCGCCAAAATACTATGAAGAAGAGCAATTCCAGATCCAATGCCTCCATCTTCAACACTAAGACTAATGCCGTCTTGTTCGTCGTATCCGAATCCAAGTAAGAAGTGAGCAGGGTATACTCATTTGGTTGTTCCGACTAAACTGCTATTAAGCAATTTTAATATACCAAATTTAAGTGGGTACCGCATGTCTGGGCTCTCATCATCAACATCCGCATCCATTGGTGAATAAATTGAACAAAATCCGACGAGACTCCGGACTTGACTCGATAATCCCTAGGAGACGATTCCTGCCTATTTTCCGCCCAAACGTATGTGATGGCCCTGCCGTTGATACCAATTTTGGCCGTGTGGAAAGCCTTTCAAGGAGGCTCAAAGCAGCCATGGTGATATCCTGGTTGGCACTCCCCACAAACAGTCCTAAAAACACTGCGATATCCAAATGGTGTAGGACCGCTTCTTCAATGGACCCGTATCCGTTAGAAGTTACGTTCACCTTTCGCATGCCGTCGTCACGCTTGACTAAAGGACGAACAAACTCAAAAAATGTTGTCTGCATTTGCAACGCAAGATCCAAAATGTTGATGACTAATTCAACGAGAGGAAATGGTACGTCCGTGGCTTGTAGATCCTCAACGCCGAGCTTCAAGATTTCGTAGAAAACGTTAAAGCACTTCTCAGTAAGGATATGTTCCATGACCCTGGCAAATGGATGCAGCTTTGCATAGGTCTCAAGGGAAGATGATTTCATCGCAGAATCAAGAGAAATGTTGGAGCTCGCGATAATGAGAAGATCTTCGTTAAATGTTGCAAGACAAGTATGAATAAAAGTCAAGCAGCTAGATTGGAGCGCTGGACGAAAACTCCGGTACTGTGAGCGGGTCAACCTTTCGCTTGGGATATCTTGCTTGTCTACCGGAAGTACAAGGTCGGGAGGAAGATTCTGCACCGTGGTACTTGAGAAAATCGTTCCCAAAATAAAATCGACGTATGGGTCGATCCCGGATAACCGATTCATGCTACCAAGGTTTTCGGGAAATGGTAGAGCGTCTTTAAGCTGGTCATGAAATGCCGGCGAAACCAAAGTGGCAAGCAGACGCACAAAGGCCTCCGCAGGATGGACCGAAGTAACTACTGCGTCAAGTTTCTCAGACCCAGCTTGGGCGAAGGCTTTTCCAGGGATGACGCCGAGTTGTAGAGCGGTAGTTGGGGGAGCAGCTCCAAGAGCCCAATCGTCAATTGCTTTCCATATTTCGCCATTAATAACTTCAGTCTTCTCAGTCAAGAAAGCAGTGATGGTTGAAAAATAGAATCCCACAGTTGGATTGACGCTTGTAACCCGAGAAGCTCAACAGAGCAGGGACAATTCTGAAGGGGCTCTCATGAAGTAGCCAATTTCTGGCATCCGGACATTCTTGTACAATTTGAGAGATTAGCCGCATGAATCCGTCCAGCATCATACTCAATTCAGGTGCAGGCTCCGTAGTTTCAATTGGCGGCGGGAGGGGAGGCCTGAAGGCATTCGCTGGGACTAACTGCTGTGATCTCTTTTCTAACTGGCCAATATACAGTTGAAATTGTTTGAAGATGTAATCCCACGACAGATAGGTTGTCCTCCTTTTCGTGCTACCGGGGTTGGCCTCGTCAAGAAGAAATCTGTGGGTGTGTTCGGCGGCAACTTTGCCTAACGATAATGAAGCTAGCATAAAGCTGAAGGTAGCCGCCATAAACGGTGTTTGCCTCATCGATGCCCAAGAGATAAACCCGTGCAAATTGCTTTCTGGATCACTCCAAAATACCATTCCGGCGTCTCGTCGCCCCAAATATGCATAATGAATGATAAGGAAAAATCTCTCTAGCTCATACCCCAAAGTCTTCCGCCCTAACAATACGTCCTCTTCCTCCCGCGTCTTGATATCTTTCAATACATCTGCCATGTTTGAGATGAAACTGTCCACAAAAATTTCTATCTGATGATCATTAATGACCTGAAAGGTACTGATATATGACCACGGTGATCGACTGGCGGTACTCGAGTCTGTAAAAATCGGTGCAAATCCTCTTTTGCTGCGTTGAGGGCCCACCCGGCACTAACGTCCGCGCACACCGCAAGTAAGAATTCAAATGCACCCTGCTCCAACGCCTCTTTTGATGGCTCAAATATATCGGTCATGTAGTCTAGTTTTTGAAGACTTGGCGCATCGATGGTTGGAGGATCATTGCAGAGTCCATTAAATTCGCTTATCCACAATATATTGACGGATGCGTGAATATATTTTAGCGGCCATGGTGATGATTTATAGTTACTCAACATCTCTTTATGAAGTTGGATAGTCTCCTCAAAGCTCAGAGGTGAATCAGTCTCGCAGAGCATAGTGATGAAGGCGTACAATGGAAGCATGTGATGAAGGGTGAATGTGTCATGTTTCTCAAAGGTCTTGACGGTGTTGAGTAGAGCCTTGAAATCTGAGACTGTGGCCCGCTTCAGTTTGACCAAGTAGTAAACACTAGATGCAAGGGCTTCATGCTGATTCATTAGGAACCGGACGTGCATCTCTAACTCCTCTTTATTACTTGGGGTACTCTCTAGCCCAAGCGTATGATCATGTTTCTCCTTCGCCCTCAACTGCTCCACAGATTGCCGCACCGACCCCATCGCTGAAATACACCTCTCGGCAAACGTTTGCCCACAAGTCTTGAGTGGAGATAGCACATCAACCGTGTCCTTGGCCAACTCTCGTAGTTCAGGATCTGTATTATCGTTGAACGCGTAGGAGAGTATTAGTCGTAAGCATTCTAGAAGGTTTTGTCGACGAGTATGGTAGAGAAAGACGGCGCTTTGGAAGGCCGACCGATCTAGCTTTTGCTTCTCCTCAGATCCCCTAAATAACAGCCGTGCTGCCTCTACCTCATCCATGTTGAAGTCATCTGACAGCTGTGTCGCCTCCTGGATAACTGCTCGTTGATCTTGTATTCTCCTCCATTAATCTCCAGTTTTCCTGCGCAAGGTAAAGTTAGTACGGGCCCGTCCGGGAAACGCGTGGAGGCAGTATGTAGCTTACCGGACTTGATCTTCGTTCGACTGGCATCATTCTTGGGTGGAACCTCGAGCAACTTCTTCAGTTCTGCAGTGCGTGATTCCAGCTCTTCCGCCAGCACCGCTAGATTTGGGCCATGGGGATCTATCAGTGTGTTGTGCAGTTTTTGAAAGTCGTCGAACGAAGATGCTGCTGATTGCGCCATTTCGAAAGACGGCACGTACTTAAGGCAGTAAAAGGCGAGTTTCAGCAAGACCGTCGCGCGCTTTGAGGTCTGGGGGCGTTCTCACGAGAAACTGGAGCCTGGGGATGGCGTTGTTTTCGTGGCTAGTTCGTTGGAGGTTGAAAGAGAGTGTGTGGCTGGAATCTGGAATTATTGACTAGGCGAGGCTCACACAGCTTTCTCCGTCTGCGCCGCATGAAACGAGATGTAAACAAAATCAGTCAACCTCATTACGCTAATATATATATGTACAATGTCTACAAACCTTTGACCGGCTGATACCTTCCACTACGTGCAATTAACCGGAGTAATAGGAACTTTCTTTCGAACAGGTGATTCTTTAATTAGTGGCCATGTCCATGAGCGGAACATCGCCAGCTGCGGAGCTGCTACATGTAGTCAATACGTATTCAGAGCAGCAATGTTCCTAATTGAATCTTTATGACTTATATGCTAGCTAATTAAGTGTATTGGCAATAAGACAATAAGTATCTTTGCACGGCACAACTTCACTAACTATTCTCTGGCCTCAGCTTTCTACTGTTGCAATTGGTACGGTGTACTTTCGAATTTCTAGACCAACTCATCGTGATCAATCTTTAATATATATAAGCTTGGGCTATTATAGCTTGATAGCTCACATGCACACATATCCGTGAGGAAATGCATGTTTATGTCGTGTGTTAATTCCAGGAAGAATCGACAACTTTTCATTAGACCAGCAGAATTCCTCTAGGAATCGCTTGGACTTTGGACTAGAAATTCGAAGTAACGGAAGATATTGCGTGTTAATAAAGGTCGAGACGATCTAAAGGGGAAGCTGGTGAGTCTGAGGCGCGCAAATTGCAAAATTACATGGCTAGTGGATATAAACAAATCTTTTTAATAGTGTGGTCCACGAGGCTGCTCGAGGCGAGCAGTGACAAGTGCTCGAGGTGCCTCTGCCTCGTGTTGTCCATGCCTTTGTTTGCTCGTGAAAAATGGGGGATGCCTCGAGGTGCTCGAGCTGGCTTGAGGCAGATAATTGCTATATTTAGATCTGTCAAAGTCGTATTTTATTGTAATACTGGAACGCAAATGTAGGAAATTAATGCTTCCAATGTTCCTATCAGAAACATCGACCCTACTGAATATATGCCACTAATACTATGATTACCTAAACCTCGAGCAGCTCGAGGCCGGCGGGCAAGAGGGTTTGCCTCGAGCATGCTCGCCTTGTCGACCCCCATGCCTTGAGCTCCCTCGAGGCAGAGGCCTCGAGGCAAGTCCTCGGGCGTCGATGCCTCGCGCGTGGACCACACTACTTTTTAAAGATAACTCCAACTTTCAAGATCTAGAACAACAACAGCTATATGGTGATGGTTTTGGGTGATATCTTTCCAAGTCCCCAAATGCAACGCGTACACGGCTAGAGTTATAACTTCAATGGAAGGTGATGCGGCTAAACGGGCGGCAAGTAAGTTAACGGGAATTGGTAAAGAAGATGTAGACAGAGTACTTGAACTTCTAAGTCTAAGGCGTTTCTCTAGGATGCATGCAAGCTAGAACGTGAATTTTCCAGCAAAAGAGCTTGAACAATGAAGAAGCTAATCAATTCTGAGGACCTTGAAACATTAACTTTTCTCTGTCCTCTGGCTTCTCTCTTTCTCCTCGGTCTCTGGTCCGGGTGATCGGTAGGAAATTTTGCCCCTTTTCCACAAGCCTGAGCATGCAGCTATATTCTTCTCTTTTAGGAACAGGATATGAATCTCATTTCCGGCCGGCCTGTAGCCTGTTCTTTGCCCCGCGATTTACACTTTCCGCTTGTAAAATATCATAAGAGCCGGCGGGGAGTGCCGCGCTCGGTTTTAAACTACAGAGACAGAACGAATAAAAGGTAAAATATAACGGCGATATATTCTGTTTTCGTGAGATAGGAAACCGGGGGGGGGGGGGGGTATTGGGGTATTGACCACACCCTTATGCAAGTCCCTTTCCTCAACCCCCCCCCCCTCCCCAAGAAGGAAAGAAAGAAAGGTTTCGACTGAGCTAATGATCGGTCATACCTCAAAAAGAACCTCAGTATTTTGGATTCCCCTCGTAAACACTGTATCGTAGGTGATTCGGTTAGTTAGATAGTGAAACTCTACTACGCTTTTGATGCCTCTTTAGAAACCTGGGGGCCCGGGGGAGGTGGGCTTAGATGTACTTAATTGATCGTTCATGATATTAGTATAACCGGCCGAACACCAATATTAGATGTAACATCTATCAAGTCACGGTTCAATTTCTACTGCTAATAATATAATAACTACAGCTACTCTGCAAAAGTGTTCGTGATTACGATTTCGGAGTGAGACATTTCTTCATATGTAACCGTGGCGGGCCATCAAAACCCCAAGAGAAGACTCCCCCAGTGACCAATGGCTCCCGGAATCAATGAAGAGTATTTTAAGGACTTATCTTCTTTTATAAATACTTACGAACTATATTATATATTTTTCGTTGTTTTGAACCTCAACACTAATAACATCAAATTCACGGGTGCGCCACACTGCGCACTGACATTAAAACTGAATCACGAACACTTTAGCAGAGTGGCTGTACATAGAACAGCCCTAAACTTTCATGAGCCAGGGATCGATCAGTTTTGTTGTTTGCTCGATTGCATGTACTTGCAATTTGTTGGGAGCGATGAAAGCTTTTATTGATTTACTCGTGCTTGATACAGAAGTGAGTGAGAAGGAAAGACAGAAGAAAAGGTCGTTGACCACAGCCCTTGCAAGCATCACTCATGCTCACTCGTCATAACCCAGCCTTCCTGCCCTGCTAGTCAACCCGTTCTTCCTCCCCTACTCAACCCGTTCGCACCTGATACTAATAGGGAGCATAGGACGCTCGATTTCAACACAATTGATGATTAGTTATCACCGGTATCTTAAATGACCTATCAACAGATCTACCCCAAGATCTAAATATGACGCGCTGAAAGGAGTTCTCATCACTGTCCCCAAGGCTATTACGAATTCTTACATCTGACACTGTAGTAGAAACCTAAGGTTAATTCGGGTATCAATATCATCTGTGGCCGGTTGCTTAATTACTGTAATTTTATAAAGGGTTAACTTCAAGGGAATTAATATATAGTTATGCTCATCACATCAGGTACTGAGTCAAACATTGATCTCATCCATTTAAACGTTATCAATATGTTATAGCTTGGAGGGAAAAAGCAAGCGTCAAATTCTGCCACTAGATGGACGTCAATGATTAACTATACATCTTATCCGACGAAGCCTTGGCAGCAACAATCCCTGACATCACGGTGAAAAAAAATATCCGCCCCTCCACAAACACCCCACCCCCGTAAAGCTTCATACAACACCGCCAATGCGAAATTGCCATTGAGTATCAACTCGCGATGCTGTCGACCTGTTTCCGCACTCGCGGCCGACCACAGCCGCATCTGCATCTACAACTACTCCGCAACCGCTACAAGTCTACAAAGAGTACTTCCAGTAAGTCCATCATATATACCGCCACCCCGGACAGAATTGAAAAACTAACAAACCTGCATATTTAGTACGAACCAACCCCTTAGGAATTCAACTCCTCCCACAAAAAGTCCACAATGCGCTTTTCACCGCTCCTCCTAAAATACCCTCCCCCGATCTTCTAAAACTCTCAAAAGAGCATCTCCAGCGCCATGACCTCCTCTCAAAACCACCGAGCAGATCGAAGCCAGTAGAGCTCCCACTGCCAGCGCTCGCTGGGAATTCCCTCGATGAGCACTTCTACAAACTCGGTATGGAGGCCGCTTTTCCGTATCAGGATCTCGCGCGTGGGTTTGCCGCCGTTGACGTGCCGCCGATACCGAAGAAGTGGGTGCACAAGTCGGGGTGGACCAAGTACTACTCAGACGGGCGAACAGAGGAGGTAGAGTCACCGGATGAGGAGTGTCTAGTATTTGATGTGGAAGTCCTGTACAAAATATCTCCGTTCGCGGTCATGGCGACCGCCGTGAGCCCCCATGCGTGGTATGCATGGCTGTCGCCGTGGGTGCTGGGTGAAACTAAGGACGATCGGCAGTTGATTAGCCTGGGAGATCCAAACAAGGCTAGAATAGTGGCCGGACACAACATTGGTTTCGATAGAGTACGGGTGAAGGAAGAGTACAATGTAGCTGGAACGCAAACAATGTTTCTAGACACGATGAGTTTGCATGTCGCTGCGAATGGAGCCACGTCGAAACAGAAGAAGGGATTGATCAAAAGAATGCGGAGGGGGCCAACGTAACGAAGAAGGCTTCGTAGTGAGTGAGAGCTTGGAGGGCGGCGGGCATTGGG
Organism: Morchella sextelata; assembly: GCF_020137385.1. Taxonomy (NCBI): domain Eukaryota; kingdom Fungi; phylum Ascomycota; class Pezizomycetes; order Pezizales; family Morchellaceae; genus Morchella; species Morchella sextelata. The sequence continues at coordinate 56,665 of NW_025408648.1, read as the reverse complement.
CTGGACAGAGCTCTCTAAATAGCCTAAAGGACGTGGCCTTGTTTCACTGTGGGATTGAGATGGACAAGAGTATCAGAGACCAGTTTGGAATCTTGGATCCAGAGGGTGTGAGGGAGCAGCTTGACAATCTATTAACCTACTGCGCCGAGGATGTAGTGGTCACACACAAAGTCTACAAAGAGGTGTTCCCCGCCTTCCTCGAAGTCTGTCCGCATCCCATCTCCTTTGCCGCCCTCCGTCACCTCTCATCCTGCATACTCCCCGTCAATCGCGGCTGGGAATCATATATTACAAACGCTGAAGCAACCTACCACCGCCTCTCCGACGCCGTTCTCCAGCGCCTCGTCGATCTCGCGGAAGAAGCCGTGAAATTGCGCAAATCTCCCGAGATATACAACGCCGATCCATGGCTTCGGCAGCTCGACTGGTCCGGGCAGGAGGTCAAACAACTCAAGACCAAGCTGCCGGATGACCCCCCGCGCGTGATGCCGCGAAAGAAGCCGGGCATGCCTAAATGGTACAGAGACCTATTCTCCACCAGTGATGCCTCAATGTCACTCTCTGTGCGTACTCGCATTTCACCACTACTCCTCAAGATGGCGTGGGATGGACATCCCCTCTTCTGGTCCGACGAACACGGATGGTGCTTCCGTCTTTCTAAGGTTCCCCATAAGGGCCAGAGCAAGCAGGACATTGAGTACGCTATTGAGAGGTATGAAAGGTCGCTCACCAGAGTACAGGTGGCAGGGGACACCGATGGCGCTTATTATAAGCTTCCGCATAAAAGCGGCCAGTCAGTACGGTGCGCCAGTCCGCTGACGAAGAGCTACCAACGATATTTTGACTTGGGGGTGCTGTCATCAGAGTATGCGCTTGGGAAGGAGGCGCTCGATATGAATGCGCAGTGCGCATATTGGATCAATGCCCGTGAACGTATTATGGAGCAGACTGTCGTTTGGCAGAGCAACCCTGGCGTCGATTTCGGTATCCCCACCGCCGAGGGGAGCCAGGAGGTTGGAATTATACTCCCGAAGGTAGTGCCCATGGGAACCGTCACTCGGCGCGCCTCGGAGTCAACATGGCTTACTGCGCCACCTCCAAATCCTCAGCGTGTCGGCAGCGAGATCAAAGCAATGCTCAAACCTCCACCCGGTTATGTATTCGTAGGCGCAGACGTCGATAGCGAGGAGCTGTGGATTGCTTCGCTGGTCGGCGACGCCGTATTTGGCTTTCACGGTGCAAACGCACTCGGCTCCATGGTGCTCGAAGGAAACAAGGCCGACGGCACAGACATGCACTCGCGGACTGCCGATCTTGTTGGCGTCGACAGGAACGGCGCAAAAGTCATCAATTACTCCCGCATCTATGGGGCTGGCTCGTACTTTGCCGCAATGACATTGATGCAACTAAACCCGGCGCTGAGTGAGCAGGATGCAACTGTTCTCGCAGAGGATATGTACAGAAAGACCAAAGGTACCCGCACCCGTAAGTCGTCCGTCCATGAGCGTGGGTTCTGGCATGGAGGCACCGAGAGCTTCGTATTCAATAAACTTGAGACATTTGCGGAGCAAGAGACACCACAGACACCTGTGTTAGGCGCTGGCATTACGCAGGCACTGACGCGGAAGAACCTCTCTTCTCGGGAGTTCATGCCTAGCCGCATCAACTGGGTTATGCAGAGCAGCGGTGTGGACTACCTTCACATGCTCCTCGTGGCGATGGAGTATCTGACCAAGCGTTTCAATATTTCTGCACGCGTTGCACTAACTATCCACGACGAAGTGCGCTATCTCTGCGCAGAGGCCGACAAGTACCGGTGCGCCATGGCGCTCCAGGTGGCCAATCTGTGGACACGCGCGATGTTCAGTGAGCAGATGGGAATCAATGACCTGCCGCAGTCGGTGGCATGGTTCTCAGCGGTCGATATTGATACGGTGATGAGGAAGGATGTTGGCATGGATTGCATCACACCTTCTCACTCGACTCCCATACGGCATGGGGAGTCACTCGACATCATGCAGCTCCTTGGCAAAGGCAATAAGGCGAAGCTAGATCCGTCCGTAGTGCCAAAGATGCAGATTAGTTTGGAGCGATGGAATTATAAGAAGAGGCAGCCGGTCATGGACTTGTACAGGGCCGAGGATACGAGTGTATATCTCAAGGCGCAGATCCTGCGTACCAAGGAGGAGCTGCAGGCAATGTATAAGGCTGAAGATGTGGATTCGAAGAAGGAGGGGAAGAATTCGGAAAAGAAGGGGAAGAAGTCGGAAAAGAAGGGGAAGAAGTCGGAAAAGAAGGGTAATGCGGTGGAGACCCAGAAGCCTTTGGGGACGGTTGAGATGGAGAAGCCTTTGGAGGAGGTGGAGACAACGCTGCCGCCTACCTTGGAGAACTTGATCGAGCAAGAGGTTGTAGAGCCGTCACCTGTCTTGGAGCAATCACCCATCGTGGAGACGCCGCCTGCCGTGGAGAAGAAAAAAATACAAAAGCAGTCATCGGTAGCAAAGAAAGAACAGACGACACCCAACCCAGACGTAACGGTTCCCTTTAAACCAGTAGGCAACGTCAAGAAGGGGAAAAAAGGTAAACTTTCCGAAGAGAAGTTGAATGCGGCTCACGCAGAAAATGTAATGGAGGGAGCACAGAAGCTACTCGAACAGATGCAAAAGAACATTTTCGAAGCATTAAATCCGCCGCCACCACCAGAGCCTTTCATCCCGAAAAAAGTCAGAGGGGGGGACAAGAGAGAACCGGTAGAATTACCGCTTCCGCCTCATCCAAAGCCTCACGAGCTTTTGAAAAGGATGCCTGAACCACTGCTTCCGCCTCATCCAAAGCCTCGAGAGGTTCTGGAAATAATGCCCGAACCGCATCCTTTAAATCATGGCGTACCTTTAAAGTTGACGAAAGCTGAAAGGAAGCAGGCAAAGCGAGAATTAGTTAAACGGGAGCGCTTGGCCAAGAGGAAGAAGAAAGTGGAGCTAGAAAGGGATCGCGACATAATTGCTGCGAGTATGGGCCTACCAACAAAAAGGGAAATGATCCGAATGAAAATAGAGGCCCGGGCAGACAAGAGGCTGAGGCGGGAGCGGCTCGAGAGGGTGGAGCAAACACTTGTAGCGTCAAGGGACCTTCTAAACCTTATAAGTGTCGAGCTTAAAGGGGCTCCAGCGCTGGAGATTCTAGACGAAGCCCTCCCGAACAAGCAGAAGGTCAGGAAGAGGCAAAACAGGATCAGAGAACTACAGTGCAAGGTGAGGAAACGAGGCCCTTTTGGGCTCACGGATGAAGAAGCATGGGAGTTGGGGGAACTCATAGAGCAGGAGGTCCAGACGACCTTGGGGCATTCGAAGAGAAAGGAAATGAGGAAAGCGCAGCTGAAGGAGAGGAGGATTGCGAAGCAGGAAAAGAGGGCGGCGTTGAAGGCCGAGGTTCTTGCGGCAAAACAGTTGAGGAAGGCGAAGAAGAAGGAAGAGAAAATGTTAGCCATAAAAGAGAAAACATTGCAGAGGGGGCCTTCGAAGAATACGTCGAAATATCAAGATAGAAACCGCCCGGTATCGAAGAACTAGAATCCTCTAGATTTAGATTTTGATCTCCCATTTTGTACTATTATTTCTGTATTTTAAGAGGACACTGCTGGTTTTGCTGTGGCAAAAGTACATTGTCTCTGAGTTAAATAAATGTAGCCTATACGGATCCTAACTTTAAAATAAGGTTGGTACAAGCACATGTAGTTTTCAAAATTCTTAGGGCGCATATTTTTTTCCCCGTACAGGTCGATCTTGTTATAACCTTTTAATCTTTAGCAAAGGTACAAGTGCAATTCGTTTCAACTTTCATCTTCCACATCAATTTTAAATCACCGCACAACACTCCCGAGACTTTCTCAACCGATCACGAATCTCTAGAACTACATAGGATTGCAGCTTTTGAAATATGGGTGCCATTGTGAAGGAAAAGTTGTTTATAGACAATCTTCCTGTAATCACAATCTCTCACTCGATGTTTCTGCCTCTTCGCATTAGCCCAACAAAGGATCGATATACACCACAAAAGCCCACAATAAAGTATGTAGAGTACACATGATTGCCCTAAACCGATTTTAACACTCCCCTACCCGGACGGGACCTATAGATCAATTTGAGATTGGCCTCAATACAAGGCGCGAAAACACCTGCTCTGATGGCCAAGTTGGTAAGGCGCAGCACTAGTAATGCTGAGATCCTCGGTTCAACTCCGAATTTTTTTTTTGTCGAGACTAGATGTAACTAGAGCCACAACCAATCCGGTTAGCGTTGTTTTCCGAAGAGCTTGCATGGGGTGGGGGGAGCGGTGGAGGGGGCTTCTTTAGATTGGTACGTAGATGTAGGTATTTGTAGCGGATAGACTGCGTTGGGTTCTGTGAAGAGTAACTGTGAGTTGTGTCTTTGCGAAATCATACATTATCACTCGCGACTATATTGCAGCCCTAACTACTTAGCGGTGACATTCTCCAAGATGTAAGTACTTATTCGAAAGTCGCGTAGTATGAATGGTTAGAACTAGCCCTATTTTAAGGGGGATTCTCATCAAAACTCTTCGGCCCCATGCAGTATTATGGGGTGGGTGATCTCGTGTCCAGACTTCTCGCTTGAAGTGATAAAATCTGAAGCGGCATGGCAGCCAAGAGGGCTGGTACGGGTACGCTTCAACAGAAAATAAGGTCTAGTGGAAGGATCTTCCAATGCCACGGAACATAAAAATCGCTTTGTCATATGTGGGGAGGTATTGTCTAGGGGAGGGGGTTATCCGGGGGGGAGGCGTGGCGGCTGTGCGGGGGAAGGGCAATGTAAGCTACGCACCTGCACAAATGGAATGCTCTAATCGAATATTGGATACATGTAGTTATAGTCGGAGACTCACTAATCCTGCCGCCCATCGCCCTCGCGATTGTTACTGAATGGAACTCAACAGAGTTGGAGGCTTGGAGTGGTACTTAGGCGCCGGTTTCGAGTAAGCCGATGGTGCTCAAGCTTTCTCAAAATCGGATTCGCATGACCCACAAGGCGGACCAAGACGAGGAGAGGCTAGAGAGTGGCTATTTGCACAGTGAGCAGAGCTGCGGCCTGCCAAACAATCAAAGATGACCCGCAAATACGGGCTACGAGCTTATCGGTACTTCGTTGTGATAGTGCACCTCGAGTTATCCCTCTACATCCCAAAGATTATTGAAGTTCTTTCAGCCGACCCAATTTCGGCTACCTAAAGGTTGCAAGAGATTACCTACTTAGGGGATCCGGAGGTGGGGGTAGATCACAAGCACGACGCAAGGCTGTGGCAGATTGCACTCCTCTTTGGTCAACCAGCATACATATCCAGCCCCCCTCACCCCATCATCTGCCCTTAACTCCTCCTCGCCCCCGGGAAAAATATTGAAAGGTCTAGGAACAAAAGGAGAATCTCATACCTAATTAGGCCAGAACACAAATCTTTACGTACTTCGTGGTAAGCTCAACCTTATGATCGAACTACTACCTATGTGAGTCAAACAGTTCTACTAGTCCGGGATACTCTAGTTCAACCGAAGTCAAGAACTTTACTTATAATTATATAATATGAATCTGCTTTTAAGCTCGCGTGGGAAGTTCGAACATAGGCTCGTGCATCCTCGAGATATTCTAGCTGGATAGAGCCAGATCGAGGGAAAACTTGCATTTGCCTCAAGCCAGCTCATATTTAGCAAAATGACTTCAAACTGAGACTCTGAAGAGGATGTCTTACGCAAAAAATGTACGTTCAGCATGGCCAAGATATCAGCACGGCCTTTGGATTTGAAAATTTCAAGCTCCAAGTTGCGCAATGAGGCCCGGGCCAGTACTGAAGTCATTTTTTTTTTAGGTCTGAATTCACTTTGAGAGCCTTAGAATATATGTATGTCATGTAGTTGTATGAACTCAGTCTGAAGTTGCCCTTTAGGTGTAAATTTCTGACTGATATGCATATGTTGGGTATTGCGAAAGGAGGTTTATACTGAGTACCTCTTATAATTATGCTAGGAGTATATACTTGTATATATCGTGCTTTCTTCTCTTAAGCCGAGCGAATCCGACTTAAAGCTCGGACCTGTCATAAGCCGAACACCACACTAGCGAGAACTAAGGTTGAATAAGCCCATGTCAACATGTCCTTGGTTTGAGGGACAAAGCTAGCTTATTGAACTTGGATTAAGAGACGAGATCACATAACAGACCAGGCAGGGGTCTTCTGCGCTCTAACTCCGCTGATAGTGGCCGATATTCCAGCTTTAGTTCTATGTATCGTGCGTGACAAGAGCTCGAGAAAAGAATAAACGTCTCTAAAATGATAAGAGCCAAATATGTGTTTTTGGAGTATCAGTACTTTTCCTAGGTAAGGAACAAGTACCTGCGCCTCTCACCGATATTTAAAACCTTATAAGAATTGGGCGAGGATCTGCAGAAGGCAATTTAAATTATGATACTTTCGAGTTCTGGACCCTCCCAAGCTTTATGTAGATTGACGATCTGTGGGCCCGAGCTTTGAGCTCGAGCTCAAGACATGGATCTACAATACATGTATGTATGTACATCTGTAGATCGATGTCGTGTCCTGTGTGCACGAGAGCACTCGACTCATCTGGTCCCATCTAGAGCTGCTGGAACTGTGCCGCAATTTCTGCAAAGTATTTAGTATGTTCGACATATTGTCTGGTCCGAGCTCAGGCTTGAGCTTATTCTTAGGTTTGGGGGTCCAAGTATATTGCTAGGATTATGGGGATCACTATTCAGCATAAACTCTGAAGGTTTAAAACACCAGAATACGTGGTAGAGACAGGACTTCAAAGAAATTTACCTGAGATTTTGTCTTGTGATGCGGTAGTGATAAGGAGACCATGATTCTGATAGGATATCAGTGACATCACCGTGGTCTGGAACTGATATATATGGTTGGCTGACAGGAGTTTGAATATGTGTATGTTTCGTGCGACGTGGACGCTCCTGTCACCTGGTTATTGAGGCACGTTGCTGTTGTGCCTTCTACGGTTACATCAAATAGGGTTACATACATGCACAATCCTCACAGCTTTTCCAGGTATTCAAACGAGCTACAGATGCTCCCCACAGGCTTTAATAGAGTACCTACATATGTAAATACATACCCAGAGAGTGAATAATAATAATAAAGAGGTAGACATCCCTGAAGGTTCCAGACCTCTACAAACCCTCCCACCAATCATGGAATCGCACCCCCAGTTGACAGCTGCGCAAAGTCTTGGCGACCAGGTCAAAACTCAGGAACAACGACCAAGGGGGTCCGGTATCCAGTCTAGGCACCTTACTCTACATAACGCCCTTGTCCTGCCTGCTGCACCTTCAAAAACCTCACCTCACCTCACCACCTCCAACACCTCCCCTCATCCTCACAACTAAACATACAAACACACCCAAACGCCTCCACAATGTCACAACAATACCCGCGCGCTCCCTACCCTCACGCCTCGCCCCGCCCTTCTCCCGCCAACCGCAACCCTAGACGCTGGAACGCCCGCGCCCCAACAATAGACCTCACCGCTTCGCCGCCGAGCCACTCCGACGAGCAGCCAGCCGCGAAGCGCCGGCGTGTCATCGAGAGCGTGGACTTGACAGAGCTGGAGGCGGATGAGGACGTGCTTCGTCGTCAGCAGAGGGAGGACCTGCTGAAGACTCAAGAGGCAGCGAGGGAGAGCGAGAAGAGGAAGGTGGCGGGATTCACGTGTGTCATCTGTATGGAGGACGAGCCCACAGATTTGGCGGTGACGCCTTGTGGTTTGTGACCCTTTCTACCAGCTACTCTATATGCCCTGCTTTTTCTAGATAGCCGGTTTCTATGAAGAGAGTTGTCGAGACAGTTGCTTATGTGTGTGTGGGAACAGGCCATATGTTCTGCCACAAATGCCTCCACGGCGCCATCAAGGCCTCGGCTATGCCGCCGGTTAAGTCAGCTGGGAGGTGCCCAGTATGCAGAGGCAAAGTCAGCCTCAAGGACGTGATACCGATGGAATTCAAGTTTCTGTCGAAAAGAGAAGGAAAGCAAAAAGCTGCTGTATAGGCTTTCTTTTTTTTTATATTACTATTTGTTTAGGTCGGGAAATGCAGGGCAAGGACAGTCGCCATAATAACAGCATCACATCGTTACCATATCACCATAACGCATTCCATCTTTTTTCTTTTTACCCTTTAACTTTCTTTCTTAATCCTGCCTGTTTCTTTTTGTTTTTGTGGATTTTATCATTTCTTTGCTGGCTGGGTATTCAATGGGGATTTTTCCTTTCGTTTTTCCTTATTCATAATATCAGGCACGGACTGGGCAGGACTGGGCAGGGCTGGGCTGGATTGGGGGGAGTTTTTTATTATTGTTTTTTTGTGTTTGTTTGCATTACGCTCCTATTAGCTACATTAACAACCAAAAGAGGGCGGCGGGAGGACACCAGAGGAAATCAAGAGATCACGAATTGTACTTTCATGCGTGTTGTGATGTCGTGTATCTTTGGCCGCATGAAAAGAGCTAGGGGCTAAGGGTGTGGCCTGGAACAATATGTGCTGTTCTCAGTCATGGTCAGCTGACTGGCTGGTCGAGCGAGGAATCATGATGCTGTCTACTCAAGTATAGACATACATGTATGTATCAAAAGAGGGTTACTTTGGGACAAGCAAACCAATTAATCCAATCACTCGATCGGTGTGCTAATAATTAACAGCGAAAGACCATTTACTAATAAGCTCGATTTAGGTAAATCCAACTATTGATATTGCTACTAGCAAAAGGTACTACCACCGGCCATCGCGATAAGTTACTACTAGTGCTGATTATATCACTCCCACTCAAGAAATTCCTAGGAAACAGCAAGTACAAGATAAAATGTTTATTAATGATATTTACAAAAAAAAAAGAAAAAACCTACACCTGGACCTGCCCCGTCGATACCACCATCTGTAGCCTGGTAGACATGTGTTGGGCGTAATGTCGCTTCAGGCTACCGCGTACCTAAATCGAATGGGATACTACTCCCCCTCACAGCCCTTATGGGCCGTTTGATCTATTCCACGAAATAGTCCCTGTGCCAACGCCATTCTCATGCATTGACCTTAGCCCAGCCGGTAGGCGGTCAGTAGCACGCCTCTCCGCTTTTATATGTCCTTAGACATGACGAGCCGGTCAACTATTGTGACCAAACTGGCAGCCATGACAATCCTGGGTGTCTGCCAGGCGGGCGATTGTATTATCTAACATAGGCCTGTTTGAAAGGTAAGTAATTTTAAATTCAGAGAGAAGGGATTGTTTTGGACTTACGATATTGCAAATACTCGTGAGAAAAGTCATTCTCAGTGACACTGGCGCCAACCAGGAGGATAGCTTCTAGAGCTTTCCCCTTCTTCTTTCGTAAGAAAGGCGAGAGCCGCACCAGCTGTGGACAATTGAGAGGCCGCCCAAATGCTGCTGGGTCAATGCTAATTCACCTAGGTGTTAGCTTTTAATTTTCTCTCTCCACATTTTCGTGTATATCTTGCAAAAATAATGATGGATTTTGTAATTTTATGTACAGCCACTCTGCAAAAGTGTTCGTGATTCGCCTGTTCGAGTGAGACATCCAACAGGTTTCAATTGACTAATCACTGTGTACAGGTTCAAGTTGTGAAAATTTGAGGAGCCCACAACGCGTGAAGATTTTGAAGCCGTAACCTGTGAAGCCGCAACCTGTGAAGCCGCAACCTGTGAAGCCGCACTCTGTCAAGCCGCAATCTTTCAAGCCGCAACCTGTGAAGCCGCACTCTGTCAAGCCGCAATCTTTCAAGCCGCAACCTGTGAAGCCGCAATATACCTGTGAAATCTCAACAGATCCGTGACGCTGGAATAAGTCGTGGGGCCGCTGCAACCATGGCACGGCGTCGACATAGCCATGTGCAAGTGGATAAAGCTGTTGAAGTACAGCTTTTGAAAAAGAGTCTAGCTCATTTAAAGTTAGAAAAGGCTCCTAAAGCGAAAACTGCAAGGAGGCAGATGTCGTCAACTGAAAAGGGCATGATTATCGCATTCTTCTTCTGCTTTGGTTGCATACAGACAGTGTCGGCAATCATTGGCAGGTGTGTTCACTATCTGACTGGCTATCCGGACTAGCTACTAATAATAATCTATTAGACCTTGGTCGACAATCAAGAGCTTTATACAGCGTACTGTCTTACGGGACGGAAATGAGGACAACCTTCTGTAACGGGGGTCTCTTCTAAGAGAAATAGAATGAAGTAGAATAGAGACGGCCGTGCAAGATAGACAATCAGGTTGCAGATTATTCAAAGATACTATCGCTAGAACTCAATAATCTTTAAGGGCTCTGCTACCGATAAGAATTTGGTTTTTCTTTTTGATGAAGACCGGAGAGAACAGGACTGAAGGGCGAGAATGAACCTGAGTACTTATACTCCGAAGGCCTCTGTTCTCCGCTCCTAATTCCTTTACTAAGTTCCGGTGGGCCTTCCCTCAGTACCGGAAACAATACCACCGCTACCCCGCTTTTCTCTAAGCGTCAGCAGGTGTTTCCGATTACCCAAGGCAACCACCCTTAGTCAAAGCCTTTGTAACACCTGCAGCCTTGGTTGCCACACAACCGAGGACCTGCATGAATGAGCTGCCGCTCAGTGTAAGCTTAATCATTGCTGTAGAGCTTTCGCTTATTGTAGACTTCCCTAGCATAGTCTCTGCCCTTCGGCGGACTTACAATGCTCGGAGGATACAGAGGATCACCGGGCAATCAGAGCTTCACTCTGGCCGGTCTTCTAGTCACTGGCGAGGCATAGACTCGTCAGTCATTGCTCCCATGAATAGATCCTCTTCCTAGCGCCCGGAATGTAGTTACTCTAACAGCTGGTAGCTAACCACACTGCCGGTACTTGCATATCACCGTGCAACTGGCTTCTAACAATAACTCTCAGCATGTAATCGGGCCCTGTGTGTACTCATACACCAGACAGTTGAAATGGCTCCGTTACACCACTCCCCTCTTCCTGGATCTTGGTCTCCGAGATCTATAACCATTCTATTACCATCCAATCTATATGACAAGAAACTCCGTGATATGCAAGGAACAAAAACCTAAAGGAAAACAAACTACACCCCAACAATCCGTTTGTCCTTGGGTTTCTTAGGATACCTCATATGGAAATCCCGAAGGGCTTCTTCAGCACTCTTCTTGAGATGCTCCCAAGGTTCCCATGTAGCATCCTCGTTTTCATAACCTTCCCACAGCACTAGGTATTCCACTCGTCTCCTTTTCTTATTGACCCGGCTATCAGCTACCTCTCGGACAACCCAGTTCTGTTCTCCTTCAATCTCTTCGGGCTCCGGTACAGGAACTCTTCTCTCAGGATCTACGGGTGCTCTGTAAGGTTCCAGAAGAGAAACATGAAAGACCGGGTGGATTCCCATTTGAGGGGGAAGAGAGAGCTTGTAGGCACGGGTACCAATAGCTTCTAAGACCTTAAAGGGTCCCATCTTCTTCTGATCCAATTTCCCCAAAGGCCGCTTTGTTTGCACATTGCGCCGGTCCAACATAACTTCATCTCCGGGCTTGATTTCAGGTGGTGCCAGGGCATGGGCATCATACCATCGGGCCATCCTTAATCTAGCTTTACCCAAGCTGGCGTTCATAGCCTGCCAGATAGATTCCCATTGAGAAATCATGACCTCGCTTGCTGGATTGTTCCATTCTACTCCTTCCTTTGGGGCCGGCCAGTTGGTCCTGGGTTCATATCCATAGTTGGCATAAAAAGCCGATACTTTGGTAGACTCAGAGACCGCCGAGTTATATGCATACTCTGCCAAAGGCAAGAGTTCCGCCCAGTCATCCTGTTGATATGAACAATAACTCCGCAAGTAATGTTCCAGGGTCTGATTAACTCTTTCTGTTTGACCGTCCGTTTGGGGGTGGAAAGATGTGGACATCTTCAGCTTCACATTGAGGAGGTTCATGAGAGATTGCCAAAAGTGAGAGATGAACCTGCTATCTCTGTCCGAGACTATGTCATCAGGTAAACCATGGAGTCTCCAAACTTCCTTCAAGAACAATTTTGCCAAATCTTCCGTTTTATTGAGGGTAGGAAGAGGGATGTAGTGTGCCATCTTCGAAAAGCGGTCCACTATTACCCAGATCTTTGTAAACCCACTAGATTCCGGTAGTCCCACAATGAAGTCCATAGAGATGGAAGTCCATGGCCGATAGGGTATCTCCAACGGTTGGAGCATACCAAACTTCTTGTGTCTTGAGGTCTTATTCCTCTGGCAGCTGTCACAGCTCCGGACATATTCCTCAACATCCTTATCCATGTTGGGCCAAAAGAAGTTGTTTTTCACCCGCTCTAGTGTCTTAAATTGGCCAAAATGACCAGCCACCTTAGAGTCATGGGTATCGGACAGTATTTCCATCTGAAGCTTCTTGTCTTTGGGTATGTACCATCTATTCTTGTAGAAGATGAGACCGTTCTTGACCGACAAGTTCTGGTCCAAATTTGGTTTCCTTTCAACCAGGGAGCGGTGCAATTCCTGCCAGAAACTATCCTCTTTAGCAGCCGTGTATAGGCGCTCTAAGAATGTATTCTGCAATTGATTCACCCTGACAGCCGCTAGCTTTGCAGGATCCAAAACCAATTGACCTGGCCTAAAAAAGATCTGTGGCTCCGGCTGCAGAGTTTCACCTCCCTCTCCAAGGCGGTGATCCCAGCGCCTAGATAGCACATCAGTCTTGCCATTCTTTTCTCCCGGTCTGTAGACAACTTTAAAATTGTAGCCTGCGAGGTCTTCAGACCATCTAGCTTGCCGCCTAGTGAGAACCTTGGTAGAATTAAAGTACTCCAAGTTCTTGTGGTCTGTAAAAACCGTGATCTCTTGCTCACAAGATTTGAGCATGTGTTCCCATTCCCGGAAAGAGGCTACAATAGCTCCCATTTCCTTATCATGAATGTCATAGTTGATCTCAGCAGGGGAGAACTTCTTAGAATAGAATGCCACCGGATGTAGCTTCCCATCATCCCCATACTGAGAGAGCACCGCTCCCTTGGCAAAATCACTGGCATCTGTCTCGACCACCGTTCTCCTACTAGGGTCAAAATGAAGGAGGATTGGAGCGCTTGTGAACAGCCTCTTGAGTTCTTCAAAGGCCTGCTCGTGTGCTGCCGTCCAATACCATTTCTTGTCTTTTTGCAGGAGGTCAGTTAATGGCTTGCAAACCTTACTGAAGCCTTCAATGAAGCGGCGATAGAAGTTTGCAAATCCGAGGAATGCCTGTACTGCCTTGATATTCTCAGGGATTGGCCAATCCTTAACTGCCTCCACCTTGTCTTCTGACATAGATACTCCTTCCTCCGAGATGTGATAGCCTAGGTACTCTACTTCTCGGACATGGAAGGATGTCTTGCTGATCGAGGCACAGAGCTTAGCTTCCCTAAGCTTCTGTAAGACCTTCTTGACCAGTAGCTCATGCTCTTTCTCAGTTTCCGAGTAGATGAGGATGTCATCAATATAGACGACCACTCCTTCATCCAGTAGTTCCTTTAGCACATCATTGATCATTGCCTGGAAGGCGGAGGGAGCGTTGCATAGACCAAACGGCATCACATTATACTGATACAGTCCATAGCGGGTTCTGAAAGCGGTTTTCCACTCATCACCTTCTGCTATCCTGATCAAATTGAAGCCGTTCTTCAGGTCTATCTTTGTGAAGATCTTGGCCTTAAACAACCTATCTCTGAGCTCACTCATAATAGGCAGCGGGTACTTGTCCTTGACAGTAACCTTGTTCAATCCTCTGTAGTCCACACAAATCCGCAATGTCCCATCCTTCTTAGGAATGAACAGTATGGGCGCCGCAGCAGGGCTGCTAGATCTAGAGATCTTTCCTGAAGACAATTCTTTGTCCAGGTACTCTCGGAGGGCCTTCAACTCTGGAGCGGAACATGGGTACAGTGGGCCAAATGGGGGAGCGGTGCCAGGCAAGAGTTTGATCTTCAAATCATTATGGGAATGCGGCGGCATTTCCTCAATCTTCTCTTGACTGAACACATCAGCCCAATCCCGGTATAGGTGGTGTATTTTCTCGGCAATATCACCTCCTTCCTCATCATGCCATACTGAACCAACCAATTGATAGACTGTCTCTTCTTCCTCCAACATCTGGTATGGAGAGATCAGTTCAATCTTGGTGGCCGCTGGGAGACAATTCTGCTTGCAGTAGTCACTCCTCCAGCTCATGGTGTTGAGTTCCCAATTGATGTCCGGGTTATGCTTCCTAGCCCAACTAATTGGCAGATAACCGGTCATTCCTTCTTCCAGTGTAGCCACCTCCCATCGGAGTGTCTCCTTATGATCTCCCATAGTCATGCGGACCGGGTGAGTGTAATACTCGCCTCCTCCCATCATGACATCTCCTTGAGCATCAAGCATTATCAGAGGTTGATCCCGCCGCACTAAGGGAATCCCATGTTTCCTGACAAAACTCTGGTTGAGGATAGCTCCTGTACAACCGGTGTCAAACAGGAAAGACCCTTGGGCGCCTTCATCCTTTCCTTTGACTGTCCATGACAGTCCTGCCTTCAGTATAGGTCTTTTTCCATGTACTGGTAAGGAGGGAAGCCTCTGTTCCAACCTTCTCTGCTTAACAGCGGTTTCCGGACTTGGTTCTCTTTGTCTTTTCAACATAGCTAATAGCTTCGGGCACTACTAAGATCAGAGATCCTTTGGTTCTATTCCCAAGCGATAGTATAGCAGATGTATTGTGTAGTAATCTTTTTAGCAGCGGTTTGGAAGTGTCTTGGTAGCAAATATAACTTTGGTAGAGCACTGACAGACCAGCTGTTTCGGGTCTTAAACCCATCCTCAGAGTGCTTGGAGCAATCAAATAGGCGGAAACACAATCATAATTTTATTCAAGAAAAGCATAGAAACCGAAAACCCATATAAAAGAAAACTAGTAAACATAGACTAAAACAGACACTTTTTCCTACCAGATGATTTCATTGTCCGAGTCTTGCTCAGGCTGAAAAACAAAATCTTCTGTAACCTCCGGGAGTACAACAAGTGGATCTTCTGCTACTACAGCAGCCACTTTAGCCTTCTTCTGAGAGTTGGACTTGCCATTCCCTCTTTTCCGCTTTTGTACTCTCACTGCCGCCACTCGGACAACAGTAGGTTCCTTGGACCAACAATCGGTCCATTTGTGTCTGGACTTGCCGCACTATTGCACAAGTCAGTCTATGCACTCTACCAATAGGGAGTACCGGAAGGTCATACCTTCAAGCATACTTCTGCTTTCCTTCTTTCTTCTAGAATATCCCCCGGGATACCCTTTAGTTCCACCGCTTTGTCTTTAGGTCCTGGAGTCTTCTGAGGTCCGGAGGAGCTCGCAGCTTCTCTTTTCCTCTTAGGCTGCTGGTCCTTCTGAGCGGGAGGATCTTTCTTGGTCCGAGGGTGCGCTTTCTCAGCTGCCATCCCTTGGTACCTCTCATGGGTGTGCCCTAACTCCCTTAGAGCAGCTATCCGCTCCATCAAGGACTTTGGCTTGGGATTAAAAAGAGCCCAACTCATACCTAGGTCCGGGAGGAGGGAATTATGAATCTTATCATCCACCAACTGACCCTCATAGCCAGTCTTCCACATCAGCTGAATGATAGTATTCAGGAAGAGGTCTATTCCTCCTCGAGCTGTGTGGGTGAGGGTATTCCATTGGGCTACAGCATCATCTCTAGAGATGGCTTCACCGAAGGCAGCTCTAAAAGCATCCACAAAGGAATCCCAGCGCTTCCATCTCTGATCCAACTGCACCGGCATCCCAGCAAGGCGGTTGGCGGAGGCTTGATCAATTGAATTATGGTATGCCTCATACCATCGGATCGCTGCCTCACCTTCCATCAAGTTGCCTGCATATCGGATCTTAACCTCCTCAGAGGTAAAGGATAGGCTTTCAATGGAGAAGACATTCTCACATTGCCGGATAAAGGTCTCCACTTGCTCCGCCTTGCCCTGGAACTTGGAAGGTGGTGGTGCCTTTGGTTCTCGAGCCCTGGTGGAAGTAGAAGGGGAAAAGGCGGCCGGAGATCGGAACTGCTGGGACATCATAGCCAACAGATCCTTCTGCTGCTTTTCCAACTTCTTCTTAAAATATCTCCGCCAGGCTCTTCTATCACCACCTTCTGGTTCCGAGTCTGAACTGTCTGAATCTCCAGGAGCAGGAGCTTGGGCCGCGGGAGGTGGAGGGTTCTGATTCCCACCACTTCCTCCCTGTGCCTGAGCTGGAGGGGGAGCGGCGGCCGCAGCAGGAGGGGCCACAGGTGCTACTGGTGCCGGGTTGCTAGCTAGTGGTGAGGTTGCTGCTGGTTGAGCAGCCCCAGACATGGTAAACCTTCCTGGATTCCGGGCTAGCGGACTAGGAGGTCCTCGGCCTGCACCTGGGAAGAACTCTCCTTCAAAGTCAAAGGTTCGGTCGGCTCCTCCAAGGAGTGGATGTGTTCCACCGAAGCGGCTAGGTGGTAAGGGTGAAGCCCCCACCGCTGGCTGCACAATAGGGATAACTCTCCTAGTGGATCGGACCGGAAATGCTGCAAAGGGGCTGGTCTTCCGCTGCATTGTCCTGGTAGCTGCTCTGGAAGAGGACCTGGAGACTGAAAGTGGTGCCGGGGTTGCTGGTCTACCCACCACCAACCTTCCTTCATCAAGAGCTCTCTGTATCTCGGCAACAAAGTCTGGTGGAGTGGCCGGATTGGTCCACTCAATCTCCATAGCATCAACATCGGCATTCAGTTCATCTCTTTCTGCATACCTCCGGAGTTCTTCCTGAACAGAGTTGACTTCCGATCTCATGTACTCTAGAGCTTCTGCCATCAGAGCATTCTGTGCTGCCTGGCGCTCTTGTACAATGAGCAGTGCCTGACTGCCTCGGTTCAACTGACTCTGCAGGCTGTGCTGGAGGTAGGTCTGAAGCTCTGTGAAGAACTGTTGTAAGGAAACCTCATCGGTATCCTGCCAGACAGGCTCACAGCCGGGAATGTAGGTCTGTAGAGCGGTCCTGGGCTTCTTGACAAGCTGTGTCTGCCCGTTGGCATGAAGCTGGAGGGGCACCGGCTGCCATTCAATCTGAAGGGGTGCATCTGGAGCCGAGAGGGCGGACATTTTGTATAGAGGAAGAATAATCTGAAGGTGACTTGAGCCTTAAAGATTATCTGTAACGGGGGTCTCTTCTAAGAGAAATAGAATGAAGTAGAATAGAGACGGCCGTGCAAGATAGACAATCAGGTTGCAGATTATTCAAAGATACTATCGCTAGAACTCAATAATCTTTAAGGGCTCTGCTACCGATAAGAATTTGGTTTTTCTTTTTGATGAAGACCGGAGAGAACAGGACTGAAGGGCGAGAATGAACCTGAGTACTTATACTCCGAAGGCCTCTGTTCTCCGCTCCTAATTCCTTTACTAAGTTCCGGTGGGCCTTCCCTCAGTACCGGAAACAATACCACCGCTACCCCGCTTTTCTCTAAGCGTCAGCAGGTGTTTCCGATTACCCAAGGCAACCACCCTTAGTCAAAGCCTTTGTAACACCTGCAGCCTTGGTTGCCACACAACCGAGGACCTGCATGAATGAGCTGCCGCTCAGTGTAAGCTTAATCATTGCTGTAGAGCTTTCGCTTATTGTAGACTTCCCTAGCATAGTCTCTGCCCTTCGGCGGACTTACAATGCTCGGAGGATACAGAGGATCACCGGGCAATCAGAGCTTCACTCTGGCCGGTCTTCTAGTCACTGGCGAGGCATAGACTCGTCAGTCATTGCTCCCATGAATAGATCCTCTTCCTAGCGCCCGGAATGTAGTTACTCTAACAGCTGGTAGCTAACCACACTGCCGGTACTTGCATATCACCGTGCAACTGGCTTCTAACAATAACTCTCAGCATGTAATCGGGCCCTGTGTGTACTCATACACCAGACAGTTGAAATGGCTCCGTTACACCTTCCCCGCTCTGGTCGACCGCCCTTGCTTAGCCGCCGGCAAAAGAAAGAACTGGTAAAAGCAGCAAAAATAATCGGAGAATGACAAAGAATGAATTTAGAGACAAATATGCACCTGGGATTTCTCTTGCTACGGTCGATCGAGTCTTACGGCAGGCAAATATTAAGAAATGGCTTGCCAAACACCGTCCACTATTGAAGCCCGAACATGTCAAAAAATGGCTAGATTGGGCAATGCAGCGGAAAGACTGGGGTATTGAGGAGTTTATGAGTGTCATTTGGAGCGATGAGTGTGCGGTTGAGAGATCTAAAGACCCTCGTCAAATTTGGGTATTCAGAGAGCCAGACGAGAAATGGCTTGCCGACTGCATCTATCCAAAGCCAAAAGATAGAGGTATTTCTCTAATGGTTTGGGGTTGTTTTTACGGGGGAATAAAGGCCCTTTGGTTCCAGTACCCGAGAGTATGACTGGCATCCGCTACCTTAGGATCATCAAACGTTATCTCCCATCAGTTCTAAGAAGTGCTTTGATCATCTACCCTTATGTCAGTTTTCAACATGATAATGCACCAGTTCATACAGCCAGAATAATCACAGAATGGTTCGATCATAACAACATTGAGTTGGAAGCCCACCCACCTTACTCTCCAGATCTTAATCCTATCGAGCATGTATGGGTAGAACTCAAGAAGAGGCTTCAACAACAGTACCCTAGAATTGCTGATACCAAAGGGGGACCACCTGCTGTAAAGAGGGAACTGGCTAGAGTTTTGCCTTTAGTTTGGGAAACCATACCCCCGGAGTTCTTTGAAAAACTTGCAGCATCGATGCCCCGAAGGGTGGAGGCCGTCATTCAAGCAAAGGGCTGGTATACGAAGTATTGACGAACAGGCAGTGAACGGGTACTGGACGATTGCGGAAACCTATTTGTATTTTTACTCTATTGCTACTCAGCGGGTACAGTGTTGAAAGAGTCTTCTTATTTAGCGGAAAAACCTATTTGGATTTTATTTTACTATATATCTATCGAACGGCACGGTGTTGAATGGGTCGCAAACCTCTGTATTTTTGATATTTCCTACCCGCAATGTCCATGGACGCCACTTTGTCTCATGTCGATCATGTCTCACTCCAGCGGGCGAATCACGAACACTTTTGCAGGGTGGCTGTACCTTCGAGCGCCCCCGTATCGGATAATGGGCTACCTGGTTGCCACTTTCCTGGGTGTTGACTATTCTAATGATTAGACTTTTCTCTGATCTTATCAATGGGTTTTTTATAATTGCAATTGCGCTTCTCAGAATATATTCAAATAGATAATCACGCCCATACTTCGGGATCAGTGGGAGACTGGCAGAGAGGTGTAAGTCAATACACCCCCACCAGTCCCAGCCACATAAATTGCAAAGAATAAAGATTTTGAAAGATTATAATAGATTTATACGTACGGAGATGGTGGCCGGGCCCTAGGTGACGCAGCCTGGGTAGTAGCGGAGTTTCATCCACTTCTACTCACCCTTGCCCTACTCAATTGATATTAGCTATAATACTTATAACATGGGATTTCGAAACTAATATGGCTGTACCTATAAATCATCTGAGGTATTTGCCGTTTCCTGGGTGTTCTCTATTGGATAATTAGATCTCTGTATGCAAATAGTGGTTTTGAAAAATCAGCACCAGATGATACGTACAGATAACACCGATCACAGGGAGAAGCTCCCGATTCCTCTGGCTCCCCCAACTGTTTACTAATATAATTAGTTATAAGACCGATTGGAAAGAACTAGTACATCAACGAATACCTACCGACACTGACAAAAAAACATAAACAACCTAGCGAACACCCAGAACATCCTACTTTCCGCTGTCTCAAGACTGATTGATAGATGTCCTCCTTTTCTGTATATCCAACTAGAGTAACAATGCCACTCTAGCTATGTGCAGTAAAGGAGGAACGCCCTTAATCGGTCTTGGTACAGCGGGTAGTAAGATATTCTAGGTATTTACCAGTTTGTTTGTGCTCCTCCTCAAAGCCGCAATGTGGTGGTTTTGCTATATATTCCACAAAATATTAGTTGCTGCTCTGAAAACTTAAGTTTATAGCTTAGAATCTCAGAAATGTAGTTAAGACTGGCAAGTTTAAACATACATTTTGCATCGGCAGCAGCCCATGTACCGATGGATCACAGAACTTAACCTGGATGAGGTTAAGTATTACTTCGTAAAGGATGGATATGGGGTCGTTTCTACTAACTGACCTTCGTAGTGATGTTTAAAGTGATAGTAGTAAAGTCTATGGGGTATGAAGAGCCCAAACGACTTCACAAAAGGACGGAGACACGAAATGGCAGTCATAAACCTAATCCCAGTTTGTGGGTCGTGGTTAGTCCTAATAATCGATAAATTTCACGAAATATCGCTTCATAATCGCCGAGACTTACTGGACTGCTGGTGTGGATTTGAAATACATAAAGCTGGGGAATTTGTTTGTTTTGAGACGGTAAATATGTATGGAATATGTGAGAAGAGATCGTATGCATAGAGTTGTAACAAGAGATCCTTGGCGTTGATTCGATCGAGCATTCGATCGCGTAGTGAGGATCATTGGGTTGCTGAGATTGATGGTATAAGATTGAGACGTGGAGATTGGATCATTGACATTGATAAGATGGTTCCGAAATAACGGAAATACGTGGCATTCACTACTAGCCGCCCACAATTCTTTGTTATAACAAGAAACTGTCAAACTCCTTAGATACATACGCGCGACTCATACATACATATCCAGGCAGTTTCTTGTTCTTAGTGATGCCGAGTGATGGGTTGTGACTAGAGCGGAGTTAGAGGATCTACGAGAATCCTGACAGTAAAGTTCTTTGTGAGCTTTAGGTTGTTATTCCTAGATGACTGTATATATACATCACCGGCCTGCGTGATAAAACTGCTTGTATATGTACATATTATATAATTATAATTATGGCTTTGGATACTATTACATAAACTACATTTAGCCAACCTTCGCTACTAGACTATGCGAAATGTTGCAAAGCCCTAATTAAGTATCGATACATCTAGCCCTTAGCTCTGTAGAGCAATTACACGTAATATCTGGGAAGGGCTAAAGGCTTATTACTCCTGGTTTCTCCACTTTGCATCGGGATCACGCGGCTCGAGGGATAAGAAAGCTGATGTCATCCGGATCCCTTGCAGAAAATCACCGGTAGCGAGATTTTTTCGATTGATTGTTCCGCGAGAGTATGGGGAGGTATCATTGATGATTGAAAAAGATCAAGCGAACACTAATTGAGATAGGCCGGTAGCATCAATTATACGGCTACTAATCCCCCAAGGCGAGTGATCACTCATGATTCTCATTATCACAGACAATCATCTAGATTTCGCGATAAACAAAGCCACCGAAAAAATGCACCTCAATGATTATGAGGCGACACCTAACACTTCAACATGTAGATATAACACTGAGACAATTACACACTCTATTCCCGTACGCATATCTGGCTAGCCGCATTATTTACTTTGTTCAACCAGTTACCATTAAATTAAAGGGCGGGCGAACCTACTACGGCAGAAATATATCTTTGAACCGCGGTATTATTATAAAGTGGCACAATACTTGTATTAGAACGAAGATTCGAGATGGCATTTTATGTTGAGGATACGGATTGCATGCCTCTTTCCGTACCATATATATGTCGTGTCGAGCGTATGTGAGCTACTATAGTATACCGTGAGCAATTTCAAGGACCTCAAACGTATCCATAGTCCTTGTCATCCCGTCCCCATGTAACTCATTTGATATACATTCATCTACGTGTAAGTAGTTACTTAGTAGTTGCACAAGAGCCTATGCCTCAAGAGGGTGCTACATGGACACAGAACAAAAAAAGAAGTCAGAAAAAGTTGACTTTATACCTCCCCTCTTAGAAGATAAGCTCAATACTACACCTGCCGACTGTAATTTTTGTGTTCATGAAGGTTCACCCTCTCATGGCGATGTGTCCATCCCTCGTTGAGAGCAACTCTATTATATATTTGTTATAGATAGGATCGGAACGGTTCCCAATAGAGCAGCCCAATTATAATCGCATAGATCTGGGGTAGGAGTCAATATTCCAGTACCAACAATTAAAATTCCTGAGGTCATGAAGTGTCGAATACACCAGGGTATGTGACCCGAAAATTGTAAGTCGGTAAACGATGTATAGAGTGAAACTGTAAGCCGGCAAGAATAATGTAAAGAAAGTATCCCTAGCTTGTCTTTATCAAGATTCTTTATTCTGATCCATAAGATATCATGACGGTACTCCCGACCCGTGAAGATAGGATTCCTTGTCCATTTGAAAATAAAGTTTTGAGGACTAAGCTATACAGGCGCCTCTCTACATAGTCGCGGTACTATGTTTTCGGCTGAGTTCTTAGTTTTGGTTTCCTATATGTGTATGTACCTACGTAAGTACCTGCTACTTAGTTATAGTTAGTCGTCCCAGCGGGAAACACCCAGGCATACATAGATATTTAGAACAACCCGCAACACCAAGTACATGTAGAAGCGCGGGACTTGAATCATATCATCATTGCGACAAGACAACATGCTCCTCAAAAACGGTCGATTGCAACTAGCCAGCAGAAATAAAAACCACAATTCAAGTCCGTCCCAAAAGTCAATGCATTCCAAACCCCATACCCCAACTCAAACCCACAATAAATAAAAACAAGCGCTCAAGTGGTGTAAGTACTCTGTAACCTCTGCACCAAGTAATCACCGCTCAGGATTCCCGGAAACTTCTTATCCTCTTCACTCTGGTATGTCCCTGGGAGTGCCTCAATGTACTGTTCGAAGTTCGGATTACAGAAATATCTAAATATCTCTTTATCAGCATATCATACAATAATAAGGAGATGAGGTAAGGCCTTACGCGCAAGAGTACCGGGCAGGATACTCATCACGATCTGGCGCAATCGGCGGCTCTACGACTTGATGCTCGGTAGACTTGATCTTACAATTCGACCACCTCGCCAGCAGATCACCAGCGTTAATCACAACTGGCGTACGTTGCACACCATATCAGTACACTTCTCCTCCAAAACTTCATTGCATAGATATGAAATACTCACTAGTGCCCGGGATCGGTGTTGCATTCACAAAAGTCCCCTGCGGACTCTTAACCTGCAAGCCGCCTCTATCATCCTGAAACAGCAGCGTGATACTGCCATAATCCGTATGTTTGCCTGCTCTGACCTGGTCCCTATTCTTGACAAATACATCCTTCTTAACGGCCGGATAATGGAGTAGGCGCAGCGTATTATCACCACCAGAGGTGAACTTGTCGAAGAAGCCCATCTCCAGGCCCATACCTAAGCCTATGGCACGCATAACCTCGATATGTAACCCTTTGCACGTCTCGAAGAAGGTCTTCATCGTCTTAGTAAAGACCTTCCCCTCCTCGTCGAGGTGTTCCGGCCAGTGGTTTGGTAGCCCGGGTACATGGTCACGGCCAATCTCAAAAGACTCTTTGAGATCGGGGTTTGCGTTGCGGAGCGCTTGGATGAGCGTGGGGTCGGCGAGCTGTGTTACTTTCTCACGACCGTGAGAAACATACCCACGGTTTGACTCGGGGGTGGTCCAGGCGAGTGTGTTTTTCTGGTCTTTAGGTCGAGCGAAGAAAAGGGCTGATTCGGCGAAGACACGGTCGATCAAGGGCTGCGGGACGCCGTGGTTCTTGATGTAGCTATGAGGGTCAGTTGGCGAGATAGTATTGGTGAGGTAGGCTTCATAGGGGGGTTACATAAAGCCGGCATTTTTGAAGCCGTCGACCATGCCGTTGGCTGCAGCATTTTTGTCTTCATCTGTGCCATTAAGAAAGAGGGAGAAATCGATCAACTAGGTGCTAGTTCAGTATGTGTGATTTTTGCAGTGGCAGTAAGGAACGGGAGTGGTGGGGTCAGGGGGTTTCCAAGCTGGATTCTTACAGGAATGAACAGCTCATCTTTGGAGACAGCTGTCGTGACGGCCTGAGGAGCGTTGACCATGTTTGACATATACGTCTGGTGATAGTCCGTGCTACTAGTAAAGTAAGGCTCAAGGAGAGCACGCGTTTGTAGGTGCTGTAGCTATAGTTGAATACTTTCGATTACAGCAGGGGGTATGTCGACGAGTGCGAAGCTGTAGTTTTAGACGGATATATAATAGAAACGCCTCGTATTATCAAGTACTCTACACACTCATATCACCGCAAACATCGCTCATATCAGCAGATAGGTACATAGGGTTACCTATCACCAATCTGCAGGACCTGCCGAGCCCTACCCCACATTCCGGCCACTACATATCTTATCCAAAACCATCCTGCCCACCTTCCATAAATGCTCCTTATCGCGATAAACAGATGCCAAGAAGGCCGAAATAGGGCATAGTCGCAGTAATATTTATCCGAAGTGGGAATAATGCCGGACCCGTCCGCTGCTGTCGTCGCGTGCCCCCGACCAATTTGGAGGATTGTATTAATATATCTACATGTATGTAGTGTGCGAATACGTCAGGATGAAGAATACTGTATAATGTTGACGGACAGGGAATTTTAGGCCAATGGAAAAGAGCCTAGATGTTTTATTAAGAGGGCCAGTGAAACCTCGGAACTGCTCTCTGGGGACAGGTACATACATGATAGAGTAGTACAGTACATGTGAGTAGATAATGTAAGTACTACATGTATGTCTTAGTTCTCGCATGTATGTACCCAAGCGTAAGTTGAAGGACAGCTCACAGGCTGAAGCCACGCTAATAGATCTTATATAAAGACAGTAGTTGAGTCCTCATAGTCATATACGTCCACTTATATCTTTACCCATCAATTCAAATATTCCCAATACCGCAGCAATGACGATTGTCGATATCCACACTCATGTATACCCCCCTGCCTATATGAAGCGTAAGATTTTCATTTTCCTACCCCATGGTTCCAAAAACAACTAACACGCCGGCGCCCTCCAGTTCTCCGCTCCCGAACTACAGTCCCCTATGTGCGGACATTCCCCCCCTCTACCGAGGAGCGACTCATAATCCTGCCAGGTGAAAATTCGTCCAATAACTCCACAGCTCGAGGCCGCCCTATCGGTCCTGAGTACTATGATTTTAGTTACAAGATTGCCTTCATGGACCAACACAATATTGACATCTCTGTTGTTTCGCTCGCAAACCCTTGGCTCGACTTCTTGCCCCCATCTGAAGCTGCAGCCACAGCGAAGGACATCAATGATGATATGAACACCACCTGCGGATCATACCCTGGCCGATTATATGCCTTTGGAACGCTTCCATTGAGTGGGAGCGTGGAAGAGATCACAGAAGAGATCAGGAGGCTACAAGGGTTGCCATGGATTAGGGGCGTCGTCATGGGTACTTCGGGGCTAGGTAACGGGCTAGATGACGAGAAGTTGAACCCGGTGTATGAAGCGCTACAGGAGACTTGTCAGACAATGTTTCTACATCCTCATTACGGGTTACCTACCGAGGTGTATGGACCAAGGGCGTCCGAGTATGGACATGTTCTTCCCTTGGCGCTAGGGTATACCTACACCCTCCTTTGTGTCTTTTATATCATAAGTACATGTATTGACACTGCGTAGCTTTCCCCTTGAAACGACAATTGCAGTTGCACGCCTCATCCTCTCTGGTGTCTTTGATAGATACCCAAGCCTCACACTGCTCCTCGCTCACTCTGGCGGTACCCTCCCCTTCCTCGCGGGCCGTCTTGAGTCTGTCATTGCACACGACGCGCATCTCAAGACCACAAACACAGCGCCTAAGCGAAGCATTTGGGATGTACTATCCAAGAATATTCTACTAGATGCAGTTGTGTATTCACCGGTTGGGTTGAAGGCTGCAGTAGACGTGGCTGGTGCTGACAGAGTCTTATTTGGGACTGATCATCCCTTCTTCCCACCCCTAGATGGGGAGGAGGAACAGTGGTTAAGCGTAACGACCAATTACAATGCTATTAAGGACGCATTTGGAGAGGAAGGGGTAGCGGACTGTGTCTTGGGGGACAATGCAATTAGGCTTTTAAATTTGGATGCCAAGGTGTAAATGTTAGCATTTATAGGATCGAAGATGGATGACAAAACGAATATATAAGAGGGCCATGTTTTCTTGCTTCTGAGCCATTACTTTCTTCAGGCGACGAGTGATAGCTAGTACACTAATTAATTATACCCCTGAAAATCGAGGCAAAATATTAACCTTGATGATCAGGAGTGGAACGGATTTTCTAGGTTTCTAAGTCAAAAGCTCTAAGTACATAGCTACGTGAACCTACCTTCTGAGGAGAGTAATGGGGTATCCTATGGGTTTCGTATCTTGTATGTCGCTTTTTGTCTATATTTATTGGGGTTCGTGTGAGGTGGTCGTAGTAGTATTTGTTGAGACCTCATGGATAGAGAAACTCTTTCTCCGCTGCTTTAGATCTCTAGGAATGTAGGCTAACGGTTAATAAACGACATCTTCTGGGGGGTAAACGCTCGGAGGCCTCCACTCCAACTTCGACGGATCTTCAGGATCAGTGAATCTTAACCAGGGAAACCATGAGAGGTAAGAAGACTGGTTGTAGTTGCAAAAAAATATGTTTTCTTTGTAGCCTTAGCTGCATGATGTGTTTCGTGTGCTGAGGACACAATCGAATCAGATCTCGGACCAGAGTAGCTGTATCTTGCCTCCGGCAGAGACTAGCAGTGTCAACAAAAGTTGCCTATAGCTAAGAACATTCGAGTTTGATATCCTCATTAATTATAATACCTTTCGTTTTTTCCCCCCCAACTGTTAGGGTGATCTTGATTTATCGCAAAACGTACAGCCACTCTGCAAAAGTGTTCGTGATTTAGTTTTAATGTCAGTGCGCAGTGTGGCGCATCCGTTATTAATGTTGAGATTCAAAACAACGAAAAATAGATAATATAGTTCGTGACTGTATATAAAAGAAAGTAGGTCATTAATCACCTTCAACATTGATTTCGGGCGCCATTGGTCACTAGGAAAGTCTTCTATTGGGGGTTTTGATGGTCCGCCACGGTTACATATGAAGAAATGTCTCACTCCGAAATCGGAATCACGAACACTTTTGCAGAGTGGCTGTACAAACGCGTATATGTACCTTGATTATTTCACTATAGATACATGTAGATAACCCATTTGTACCATCATTTCCACATGTATATGTATATATTCATCATATCTACGAGCTACTTCTTATACCAAGACCTCGCGACTTACATCCTGTCATCGTGTACGAATCCTAGCCCACCTCTGAGAGTGTCCGTTGCCGTTGGTATTTAGGATAAGATATGAGCTTGTATCCGCCCTCTGATTTTCGGTGCTGCACCGGAGGCAGTAAGCTATGTGTGATATGAGTCAGGAACGGGATAAAATATATTATCTAATAAGTATATAGATATACCGATATGCAATGTGTTATTTAAAGGTTTTGATTGGCCAGGTTTGAGGGGTTTTCTTTTTCTCTATCAAATATGTTTGTCAGTAAGTAGATATTCTATCAAATATGTTTGAGTCAGCCAGTAGATATTGGTTCCAACATACCTTGAGTCAACCAAATAGTATATCAGATATGTGCACAGGGCATCTTGGGGTTTCAGTGATCTTAAGCGTTGGTAAACTGATATTGTTTAAGCCATAACAGTTCCTACTCCGGCCAAAGGCCGGAAAATGCTTGTAGATAATAGCGATACAGTTCAGTATATACAGGCCCCACCAAACCACGCTAGTGGAGAGACTAATGCAAGGTTATCCTGCTCATTCTGTCATTACCTCCTGCTTACTAAGCTAAGGAAGAAGAGGGGTGGATCGAAGGTAGGCTTGGGTTACTCGGCAAGACCACAGCTCTAATATTGATGAAGATTTGTAGCCGCGGGTGGTGTTTTTTCTGTATGTTTTGTTATTCCTGGTGGCGGTTTGTCCTGGGAGAAACGATGCCGATGTCGATACGTTCTCGATGAAGGAGAATCTTTCTCCGGCCGTTGCAGTCACCCAACATGTACATGTATGGTACAGCCTTCAGGCCCAGAGTTGACAATAGCATAGGCCTAAAGATCCATATTTGTATGTATACCAAAAACTGGCTTACTTGGACATCAACAGGATAAGAATATTTGTGAGTGATTAACTAGATATCAAAGTCGAAAGGTGTTCGAAATATATCACGGGCAATTTTACAGAGTGCCTATAAATGGACTCACTCGGAGTCATGATTAGCCGCACTGGGCTTGGCCTATCATTTCAATACCCGAGACTGGCCGGGCGGGATTGAGCTAGTCTCAGGGATATCCCATTAATTACCTGGTATGATATTCGAGTGGCTTCTCGGAAAATAGACCAGCTATTGGTGAAGGATAAATATTTCGTGGCAGCAGTCCCCTGTCCGGTCGGTTGACTCGGCCCCACGATCGCGAGTGATATAACATGACTAACACATCAAAAGGGGATGAGATCGAGGACGGATCATAAGAGAAATAAGATCATAGGATCTCGACACCAGCACACAAAATCGTTCTAGGGCGTGTATTCAGTACTGGTCCACAAGAGATAAGCTAGAGACCGAGTTTATTTCGAGCATGCTTTTCCTCCCGTGGTACCCCATCCTTGATAACTCAAATTCCGTGGCATAATATTTTATGTGTGTGAATCGAATCCTTAATAATAAATTCCGTGTCCCTAGACAAAAGACACACAGGAACCATAGTACCCTAAAGAATAGGTTTGCACATTCGGCCTAGCCCATGATCGATCTTCAACGTTTTCCATGCTGCCAAGGAAACATTCAGGTGCCGGTAATTGGTTCTGTCGTTTTTATCCAACAGCCATGCAGTATGCCAGACACATGTTGCCTGATATAATAGGCAAAATCCACAGATTATTAACGCCAAACACCTGCGTCAAGTCCGTATTTGGATAATCTAACAATATTGGGTCGCATTTCAGTAGACTCGTAGGTACCGCAGAGCAATATTACAGCAGCCGGCCAAATACATATCCCTTCCAAAAAAAAGGAATGAAGCACATATGATATTAATTGAGTGCTTCTACGCCCCGCCCCATTCCAATTTCGGACAGCCACACGGTCAAGTATAGCCAATACAGCCAGCCTTCTGTTTCAGGCGCTGTTGTACCACGTTGGTACCTATTAATATTACCAATCACATGGTGGCTCGCTGGACACACCATCAGCTACCATTACGGCCCCCGCCCTCCTTCTTTTCATAAACCGCACAACTCTGCTCAATGACAGGAAGCAGGCCCGCAACATTAACAGATAAAATCCCAGAGCTCAACCCCTGCACGGTCATGGACGGCGACGAGAAACCCACGAGCTCCCAGCGGCGCGAGCAGGTACTAGGTTAGCACACACACATAAACCCATTCAACCCTGGCCCCTCGTTGATACTAAAGGCCACGGGTACTCAGAGAATTGCAGATGGCTCTTCGGGCAAGAGGTGCAGCTGATAACGTTCTACCACACCTTCAACAATGGCGTCTCGAACGCATGTACAGCGCTGATACTGCCGAAGACGTGTTCGCTGCGCGATTCGCATGCTGATTTCAACTCGAAGATCCTGTGGAAGAGGGAGTGCAAGGCGAAGGGGAAGAAGTGGGTGACGAGGGAGGACGCAATCAACGATTTGCTGTGGGAGGTGGAGAGCAAGATTGGCGAGATATTACAGACAGACCGGAAGGGCGAGTTCCAGGTCAATGAGGGCGCCATTCCGAGTGTCTGTTTCCAAGAAGTGGTAGAGCCAGTAAAGGAAAAGCAGCCCGAGATTGTAGCGGAGCTTCCAAAGACCGTCGAGGCGCCTGAGATGGGGGAGAAGAGAGGAAACGACCTGATGGAGATGTATGAGCTGGATGGAAGAAGTATCCGGGGCGGAAATACGGGGCACAAACCAGCAGGAGCGGGCCAAAAGATCTGGCGAATCGTGGGATACACACCGTCGGGCGAGCCATGCATCGAAGAGCACGAACCAGAGAACGGTGGTCCACCAAATACTATGGTTCTTAACCCCTTCAAGGCCCCACATGAGGCACCTGAATTTAGTAGTGCCCATATTGCCGAGGTGGGCCTTGCCCCCCTCGTGGTTAGCCGCGCAGTGATGAGTGATATCGAAGCGGCGACAGCGTACGATGATCGGTTTGCCATTCCGCTCAATGACCATGACGAGCTGAGAAATTTCGACGAGGACGTCAAACATGTCAACCAATTGATTGCCACCACGGTGCGCGAAACCTATGCCAGGCTGTCTGAGATCCAGCATGGAGGCGTTGGCGGAGGAAGTTCGCGACTCGCTAAGCCCTCTGCGGCCTATCAAAGGACATTCCAAGACCAGGAAATCGCAGTGAAGAATCTGTTATTCAGGATAAACAAAAAGAACCAGCGGCTAGTCGCGCTCGCGGCACTACATAGACAGGCTGAAGAGCTCCATGTCAGGGAGAGAATTCGGGCCACTGAGAGCGAGGCAAGAGAAGTTGAGACCAACATGCTTCTTGAGAGGTTGTTTAAGAATAGAGGTGCTGGGGACGCTCGGTCCGTAAGATCAGGGACGGATGGATGAGTGACGGTTTGGTTGGTGACAATGATTTTATGACGGAGTTTTTTTCTTCTTTTTTTTTTGAGTAAATACGTACTTTGCGGAAAGATTATTTTGAGATTTTATATTGGGACTACCTGGCTTCATAAAATTCGGACGAGTGTCGAGCCTCGAGTGATTTTTTATGACTTGTTATCTCTTTCAACGCGGATCGGAACAGATCAAGATTACAGTCATTTTATCAATAAGTACGTAGACCTTCTCCAATACTTAGGTATAAGAAATCACTGAACAGATTAGAATAGTATACCCTATTTACTCTGGGGAACAATTGTTTCTCTGTTCACTTTCTGAAGGCTACGAAGACCATGTTGTTTAAAGCTTTAGAAGTTGACTTTGATATCTAACTTCTCTAACTATTTGACCTTGTGTACAAAAAAGAAGCACGGACCCCACGACTAGAAACCGCATCTCTAGCGTGCAATTGCGCAAACGTAAGGAAAGAGTTCAAAAAAGCAGAAGAAAGATCTCCAACTCCCTAGCTAATCCTAGATCATCCTCCTCACAATCACGAACCCTCTCTTCCTATCCTCCAGCAACGCCGACCCCGCAGTCAACCCATGAGCGGTGCAGTAGGCATTAACATCCATAACGGCCACCCTGATCTCGTTACAGTTGTACTCTATGCCACGCCTCCAGACATTGCGGTCCTTGAGAGGCGGGGGGCACAGCCTGATGTTGGCCGTGCCGACTTTGGTGACCTGCATGCATTGGGTGGCGTCAGAGGCGAGGAAGGGCTTTTTGATAGCGCCAGTGGTGCAGTCTGACCAGAACTTGGTAAGCGCACGGGAAGCGTCTTGGGCGCTGGGCTCGAAGTTGAACTCGGAGACGGTATCTTTGAGGAGGCAGGTGGTGGTTGCCTGGCTGGCGTGCGCGGGGGCAGGAGCGGTGGTGAGGAGAAGGAGCAGGGTGAGGAGGAGGGTGAAGAGGTATGTTTGTTTGTAGTTGCGCATGGTTATAGATGTGACGGTGAGTTGGAGAAAGATTTTTGGTTTTGGTGGTTGGTGGTTGGTGGTTGATGGTTGGTCGGTTTTGATGGTTGTTTTATCTTGGAGGAAGTATCCATGGTGGGGTAAAGATGTAGATATGTAAAAGCTACCGGAATCTATCTTTCTATAGGAAGCTACCCGAGTCCAATAGGACGAGACGGGCAAGTCTAGAATTTTCGCCGCAGATCCGTGACTTGCATTCAATGGCGGCAAATTTCATACTAGGAATTTTTTTTATGAAACACTTGAGACGAAATGCAGCTTCTATTGTCGGTGACTTTCATTTAACTTGACCGGGAATGAGCATGGTTTCATGTTTAAGGATGAAACGGCTTGGTTATGATCCTTTTAAGCCGTCTTGCAGTAAAAAATATTAACCGTCTTTCATGAGAAATAATGCGGTGGATTTTCTAACCAATTGTTTTCCGTTTTTTTAATCTGGGTCAATGGTCCGCCGATTATATCTGTTGTGGCTTTGGGGCCTCCGTATATAGAAATGGGTCAATGTTCATAGCTCAAGAAATGGTCTGAAATGTCAGTAAAAGAAGTAGACACAGGAAAGAGGACGGTTTACCAGTTGACACAAAAAGAAAGGTATTCGAAGCTAGTGTACGCGGCCATGAAACGTATCCTCAATTCTTATTGACACGTTTCATAGATAGCTAGTTACTACGTGGTCACAATCGTACAAGTACTCCCTCAATATTGGTATACGTACATGTATATGTCGATATCACCTATAACTCCTGCCCGTATGAACTATATATATCCCTCTTTAACCCGATGAAGAAACACCACAAAACTCCACCTTCAACATGCGGGAAAGGGCATCCGACTATGGGATCGTTCAAAGTCCAAGTTTTGTTTGATTAGGTGGCCATGGGTCAACAAGAATAGCGAAGGCACCCATCTACTCAAAATTGCTGATGTAATAAAAAGTGCCGCGGATAACCTACGAACTGAGAACGCATGTTATGAATCAATGGAACTACCACGAAGTTACAATCCCCCTGGGTTGAATAAACGAGGCGATAAACCCATGGACGGAGGGTTGAAAAGGGTCTATACCGCAAGCTAGACACCTTACGAGTATTCTTTGAACTACCCCAACCAAATCCCATTGACAAGAAAGGGTACGTCTAATTAAATGATCAGGCAACCGTTGCTAATTCTCTCAGTGCCAGTGGGCAAATGGCCGCTGATCCCCTCCACCATATCCACACTGTTATGTTTATGTTTATTATGTTTAAAGACCTCTCTAGTTCACCAATAGCGACAAGCCATTTACACCAAACCATCCTATCGAGATCCTGGCTATAGCGCCGATGGAGAAATAGGCCGAGTGATAAACCATGATCATCGCGTCATACTCGACAGCCACTCCAACAACCTTGCCGGCAGACAACACAGAAATGTGTACGTACCGGTCCTATCAAACTGAGTTACAGGTATCTCAGCGACCCCCTACCTCAACTAACAAAACGACGAGAATCTTTCCGGGCTTTCCTTACTAGTTACGATGTATCGACCGCTCACGAAATATCACTCGGTCGTCACCTAAGCCAAGCCTTCATATCGCGCCTCTCCCGGTACCGCTAGTCCCGTAGATTGCGTATAGAGGTTTCGATGGCATGGAGGTAGTCCTGTTTCCCGAAAGTGTAGCATCCGAGTAGTGCACAGACAGACAGGCACCTGTGCTGTCAACAGACGAGTCGAGAGCAGCGGATAGATAGTCTGGGAACACACAAGACTCACATCGTCAGCGGAATTAAGTTACGCTCATCCGTATGGGCTTGGCATACCATAAAACTACGACACAACAAACCATGTCACCACCAAATAAGGATATCTTATTCTTCCCATCAACGGCACCCATTCTCTCAGAGCAGAGGCCCGGCGTGGAAGCGAGACGGCCATATAGTAGTTCCACGTTGTTTGTGGTCTCTAGCGGATTCTGTTTAGAGTATGTGTAGCCCATGGCAATTAATTGTGTGCTAGAAATCCTAAATCAGGACAAGTAAGTAATTACCACCCGTCGCCTACGCCATACTACCACCATGCGAGAGAAGGCTATACGTATAAATATTCCCCACTATAAATAATACCCCAAACAAACTCACGCAAACAATCATGTCACGGCGTGACAGAGGCCAGGGCTAGGGCTCAACTAGTTAAGCTAGCTCAAACAAGGATTCCTTCCCTCCTATACTTGGAAACGGCGCGCCGCACAACAACGACGGGTTTGAGATATAGAACAGCCCATTAGAGTTTATCTATATTTGTACTCTATATAACTTAAGCTCTCACACTCACATCATGTACCCATTCTATGTACTCTGAGATGAGATGAGATGATGCACGCACACACACAAAGCTTAAAAACCGGGTTGTGACTTGCCTTTTTGACTACCTATCCTGGATCGATAGGACACCGTTGACATGTCATGATCACCGCCGCCGTCGGGTGTTTCTGGATCAATCATGACGTTCCGATATCCCCCTATCTCTCCACTTTATTTCCCTCCTTTCAATCCGGCCCCTCCCCGCGAACAACAAATCGATTGCACAAGATCACGATGATAGGAGAAGAATGCACAGTTATCGTCAGATGGGTATAACCACTAAGTCTCCTTCCCTCCTCTATTCATTCATTATTAGGTATATTGTACTCCCGTACCCATATAACATAACCACTCCTGAGTCCACTCCAGTCCTAGCTAGAGAGCCCGCCTCCATAGAGAGAGAAAGAAAAAGAGGAAAAGGAAATTCGTGCATGCGTGTAGAGCGTAAACAAGGTCCATGTACAATAAATCATGACTCTGTAGTTATACATGATATAGAACAGGATGAGAAGGATGAGTATGGTTAGGGTGCACCCTCCCCTCACTCACCCGGGCTCACCCGGAAAAAGAAAAGATATACTTTTGTACAACGAAAAACACCACCAACGGAAAAAAAGAAGAAAACGAGAAAAAACACCTGGTCTATAGTTGAGAAGAAATTGAGGGCGCCCTTGAATAAAAGTAGAGGAAAGAATAAAAAAATAAAACACCCGCAATAAACGCTTCAAAATAAAAATGGAAAAAAAAAATAGAAAGATAATACCAAATAACCCCTCCTCCCCACCCCAAACAAAGGAAAAACGGATATCGAGAGTCGCAGTAGTAGTAGTGAGTATGTGATGATGTGTAGTAGTAGTGAAGTGAGAAAGGGCTCAGCAGCTATGCGCATAATCCGGTGGTAGGAATTCCGATATATCTCCGCACTGGATGCCGGTGTAATGCGGTGGGGCTTCGGGGACGTTCTCGTACATTGGGGGGGTCTCCTCGTCCCATGAGATACCGAGGCCGCCGCGGTCAGAGACGGCGAGGCGGAACTGCATCCGAAGGACACGCGCTGCGCCGGTGGGTGTTATCAGGCGGGTTTTGAGTTGTAGGACACTGAATAGCGGGGGAAGATAGTCAGTAAGAGCTGGTTATTTTTCAAGATAAAGATCAATTGATAGATTGGGAGGGAAAAAAACTTACGTGTTCTTCCGCAACGATAAGCTCAATGATCAGATTGTGCGAAACCACGATCCCACACGGCGAGTCGATATCACACGCCGCCTCCGCATGCGCCGGAATCCCCGCCATAAACTGCATCTCAATCTTCCCCCCGGCCGCCTCAAAGTCCGATTTCCAACCCGACTTGAGCTCGCCCGACCCAATTATCCTCGAGTCGTCGTGCAGCAGGCCCTTGCCGTCGCCGCCGAGCTTGTTGCTGTGGGACTTGCACGCCGGCGACACCACGCGGCAGTTCTCGTCGATGCGCCACGAGATCTTGCGCAGCCGCCAGCGGGTCTGCTTCTTCTTTGGCACGACGCCGTCCAGGCGGATCTCGAGCGGGAAGTCGCCGCCGGGGTGGACGACGGGCGGGAGCTTGACGGAGGCGCAGAGGTTGGTGGGGGGGAAGACGCGGATGGAGTGGCGGTCGAGGCCGGGCAGGATGGCGCGCTGGATGGTGATGGGTTGCTTGAATTTGATCTCGTCGCCCTTGACGCTCATGGCCAGGGCGGAGATGCTGTATGTGATCTTGCTGAGGGTGTTGTTATTTGTTGCGGGCAAGTGGCCGGGGACGAGGTAGCTGAAGGGGTAGGTGTGGATACCCTTCTTGAGGACTACGGGCTCGGCGATGAGCGTCCATTTGTGAAGTTCGCTGATGTTGACGGCGCAATCCCGACAATGCGTGCTCACTGGTCGTCGTGTAAGGACTTCGGCCTTAAAGGACATGGTAAAGCTCTCGAATGTTTGCGTCTCCTTGACGTCCAGGTGGACGAGGCCAGACAAGAGCGCACCGGTCGACTCTTTTGGTGTCCCGTAGCAGACGAGGGGCGGTGACTCAATTGTCATTTTTATCTCTGGACTGACCTCAATACTGGCCTTGAGTGTTGATTTTGATGAGCGGAAGGATTCGAGCATGGGGCGGACTCCTTCCATACTAGAGCGGGATCCAGAGAAGCGTCTCTTGGAGTTCCCTTGCTTTGAGGAAAGCGATTCGATGTTTGGTAGGTATATCATTGAGCTTGCTGGTGATGGATCGTCGGGTGGAGGGTGAAGGAGGAGTCGAGGAAATTTATTCCCTTGCGAGGTTTTGCTGGTGAGGTTTCGATATATGGGCATAAAAATGTCGTAAGAAAAACCTCTTTGGCGCTAGCCGTTCCTCAACAACTGAATTAACAACGTGTGCGGGCTGAGGTGGGGCGGGGTGGGACGGCGGACTGCTCGTGGATCAATTGGGCTAGGTAACTTTAGTTGCAATGGCTGAGGTCTTGATCTGGCACTAGTAGCTGTGTGTGGTAAGGTTTGGGTTGGAGTTGAGTAGCTTCTTCTTTAACTGTGGTTGTGGTTGTGGTTGTGGTTGTGGTTGTCGTTGGAGTTGTAGTTGTAGTAGTAACGTTGTAGCTGTAGTGGGGAAGCTAGGAAATAGTAGCCACTGGCAGGGATTGCAATTATTTGGTTGAAGGTTCTGAATTATTTGAGAGATGGATGTGCGGGAAAGCTAGCTGTTTATGAGATCTTCTGTCGTAGCTCTTTTACTTCCAAATCCATCCTCCTCCGAAAAAACCTAGCCCCAAAACCCACGGTAACTCACAGCTGAACAGCCCAGAACGTGTTGGGTGCACAGCCGTTTGTTAATGGGATGTTGTGGTTGTTCAGCTTAGCAGCTGTGGTTGTGAGAGCTGCAGTTCTAAGCAATTGATATGATTGATTGAATGAGTTCACACAGCTTATGTAGTAAGGTACTGAGTGAGTGTGTGTGTGTATGGGAATGGATGTATGTAGTGGATAGTATGTAGGTAGGTCACCCCAACTTGTATCGTAAGTGTAAAGAAGCGGATTGGCAAAGTGAAGTAAAGGCAATCTATTGAAGAGGCAGTAATTCGGCGAGGTTACTGCTGGAGCTATATACTGCTCGATTCCTAACAACCAGCCAGCCGAATTAATGTGAGTTGTGAGTGTGAGTGGAGTGATTGAGTGCAGAGGCCCAAAGAGAGAGGTAGGTAGGTGAGTAAGAAGTATGTAGGTAGGTAGGTAGGTGGTCACGATGCAGTTCAGGCGCTCACATGGTGGGACTGGTTGGGTTTTTGCGGCCATGCCATCCATACCTGCAATACTACCATGCGAAGGCGTTATGTTCTTCTTGTCACCGCTAGCACTACCCCGGGTTTCTCATTACGTATAGAATTGCTCTCCCGCAGCGCTAGTACATTTTCTGGCACATCAGGAAAAAATAAAAGTGCTTGCTGATGTGATGAGTGGTGGGGTCTTGCTTTCGGGTCGTTCCAGACGAAGTAGTTCCTCTTCTGGGATCTTCGTAAACACGATGCTGAAAGGCACCTTTACTTCTTGGTCGTCATTTTAGCTCCCGTGTTTCTGTTCCTCCACTCCACCTCCTCCTCCATGGAGATCCACCTACCTACATCCATCCATCCATACATATGCGTTTAGAGTATGGCCTGCGCATGTGCGTTACGCATTCATCGCGTCTACTTGCAACTACCGCACTCCCATTCCAGGGTTGAACTTCGCATATCCTGCATTCATTTTTCGTTTTTTTTGTTTTTGTTTTACGGAGTGAAAGAGAAAAAATAAAAAAAGGACGACTTGAGATGGATCCCAATGCTAAATCGACGGGTAGACAGGAAAAAAAAACCCGTTTCAGGTCGACTAGCATGGATATGATCGAAGGAAGGAAGGAGGGAAGGTGGCGGCGTCGTTGGAAAACGCTTCCTTGCCTCCCTCCTACTGTGCAGCGCATTCTTGTCAAAAATATCCTTTACCGAGTCTACCAAGCAGCCCTATGGTGCATGTTGATGCGATCGCTCGCCGCCGCTGCCTGTTTCAGCAACCACCGAGGTCCGCCTAGTCTTACATCACCTACAAATTTTTATATGTCCAAGGGCCCGCCCGCCGTCTGCTGGCGGCTGAAAAAATTATTGAGCGTGGAAATTTTCCACCCAAGCCTCACCACGATCAGCCCTGGTCCATCATCCGCAGTTAGTGTATGTATCCAAGAAGTGGGGATATTGGACTGCCTACTATTCTACCACTAGATTAAAGAGCACTTCCAGTGACAGCAAGTGAAGGAAGTGAAGGAACCTTTAGGTTTATTGGAACTAAGCTCTCGATGTGAATCACAGCTTCAACATGGTTGGCCAAGCCGGCTCTTGGATCCTTTGAACTCCGGCTATGGTAACTATGGCGCAGCACAAGTATATTTCTCCATAGAGAGCTTTCTCCTCCAACTGAACAGAAACGGACCAGAAACCAATTCTGCGCAGCCCACGTGTTTTTACACTTTCTCCATTGTTCAGTCCCGCAGCGAATTGTCTTTGAGCTCCCCCAAAGATGCTGGTATCTTCCCCTAGTAGATCCACCTCGCCAGATTGACGGGAATATGTAACAGCACATCTACCATGCACCATCTCGCACTCGGCTTAAAGCATCCCTACTCCATGTATGTACGAGCTCCGTCCCGACCTTTTTGCTTAATGGAATAGCTGCTGTCATATATGAGTATGAGCGCTCGTGCAAATTATCATTGATCTATTTTTTGCGCCGCCTCACACTTCACTGATCGTTGCCGACCACCGACGCGACCCTAAGCATCTTGCATGTTCGGCCCCAGCCTAATTGTGGTTCGCGCAAAAATAAAAAAATAAAATAAAAATTGGCGTCCGTTATTTGTTTTGCATGAAACAAGCGACAACAGCAAGCAACCTTAGCTCCCACTATCCAGGGATGAGAAATACCTACTAAACCCACGTCACGCGCCGCTGAAAAGTAGAAAGCCCCGTAACTACTGTAGACATGAGGAGCAAAGAAGAGGGAGCTCAAAGATACCCTGCCCAACCAAGTGCGCCTCAAGCAAAAAAATTTCGTTTTGTGCGGTCACTGAAAAGTGTAAACATCAACACCAAAACTGAATCCGCCTGGACTGACTGTTAAGGGATATATCGATATTGTCATCAGTGACATCATTTCAATCTGGTCGTTCACGATGGATGAAGATGATGGATAAACCGGTACATGATCCCCTTTTTTCTTATTTGTTCCCTGCTTCGATGAGTGAAAGCTTTCACCAGAGCAAGCTATGGTGTGAGAGGGTAAGAAAAAAGTAAAGAAAACAGACGTCTAGATCGACGGAAATCGAGAGGGGAAAATAGAAATGGCATTTCTCGCTCCCTGACGATCAGGGCCCCCTGCACACCGCACCTTCTTTCCCCGCCGCAACAGGCAAATTGCGGGGGAAATTTCGCTTTCGTTCCAAGGCTTTTAAAAGCAGGCGTAACCAAGGTGGGTGTGATGGTGGAAGAAGGAGCAGGGTGATCCCGAGACCAAAAGGGACCGAAGGCGTAAGGCGATCCTTTTCATTCAGGTGTTGACCCTTGGCGTGTCAAGAGTTTATTTATTTTCCTATCGCACATCTCCGCGGACAGCATCTAGCATCTCGGAGAAAGGTCGATGTAGAGCTCTCTCTGACTTGCCCTTTCAACAAGTCCATTTGGGGATAACTACGTATGCGCTCAATAACAGTTGGATGCTTTACGTAATACTACAAACCACCTCAGTCCAGTTTGCAAACTTTCTCTAAGGGACGCCTCGTAAAAACAGTACAACAATTAGCGTGGTAAACTCAACCGAGCAAATTATCTGTTCTCCCTGGGGCACGGTGGGTTCGAGGGAGGGGCTAACTTACCAAACCTCTAACACTCACTGCAGCCGATGGTTCCCCGCAAGTCTTTAATATAGAGTGACCGTCGGTGACATCCAGAGTACCTACGTATACTAGTAGCTGTTGGGGAATGGTACAGGTGACGATGGTATCCATTGACAGACAGATATCACGATACTTTGAGATTCGAATCGCCGTTCCAAAACCGAAGTCTCCTGCCTTGCGTGTGTGGGGAAGGAAGAAAATTTCTCTCTCTTCCTATTATCCGTTAAAGGATGTGGAGGACAGCGCGTAGGTACCAGTCCCTGTACTTTTTGCTACATTACGAGGTACCTTTTGTGGTTTTCATCGAGTAATGGTACCTACAAATAACTGCTTACTACCTGGTATGAGAAAAGTCACCTCACTCCGCATCGGAGGTACTTTAGAGGCAGTTTGACCCATCAAGGTGGTGTTGAGTGAGGCGAATTCGGCTCAAATCAAGCGGGCAACCAGTCGGTACCGGCCGTCAACTCATCCAGGCGCCTGGAACAGTTCAGAGAGAACAAATTTCTTTCCCTTTTTTTCTTTCTTCACGAGGTTGAGCTAGAGAGCGAGTGCCGAGCTGTGCATGAGCCAGCCACTCACACCACCAACATCAACTACAACAGCTGACCGCCGCATTGACCAACTTGGAAACACAAGAGCCTTGAGAGGGCGAATTGTGCGAATTCAGTGAATTAAGTCTGCGGCGTCGGGTTCGTGGTGCTTGGTCAATCAATCGAAACTGCTTTTCTTCGGGTACCACTACCTTAAAACGTTTTTTCTATAAAATCGGGCATCAATTGGTTATAACGAAAAGCTCGTGCTAATGATGGAATTTTAGCTAATCTGCCTCACACTTGTTCAGTCACGCGTATCTAGGCTGCCGAAACAGTGAGATGCTTATCCGAGGAGCGCGTGCTTGGCAAACCATTGAACCTCTTCCCCTTGAGCCTTCCCCATCGTACAACCAACCCCACAAAGCTTCTATTCACAGGAATATTAGCAATTTGTACAATGTAAATCACAGGATCCGGAAAGGGAACGGCTAGGTTACCCAACATATCGAATTTTATGATCAATTGAGTTCAAAAGGGCGCGCGCAAAGCTACAAGTACAATATCTACAACTGCCGTGAGAAGCTGAGTTACGAATATTAACGGGTAGGTGTATGAGAAAAAGCAATTCCTTCCCGTGGGTGCATAGCATGGTGTGCTATCCTTGATCACTCTACATACAACACCTGGGACAAGGACTTACTGGCTTTCATGAGCTATGCCAAGAATACTGATTTGGCCTTGATGGTAGTCGCCCGGGAGAAATGGTGTCTCTCGGAGAACATTCTAGCTCGTTAGCAATAGTCTTTGTGAATTTCTTTTATTTGGCGCTGTAGAGTAATGGCAACGAGCATGAATCGTCCACGTGGGAGCTTGATCGGCTGTAATTGAGATTAGAACCTGGTCTGCTCTACAGTTCATCTGGATTGAGCGAGATACCTACAACTCAAAGGAGCATAGACTAGCTTTCCTTTTGTCAATTACATATTCCCCCCTTGTTTGGACGATCGCGCCGATAGATTCACAGTTGAATACTTGGAGACACCAGCATGCCCCTGAAGAGGGTATAAAGGATAAAAGTGATACACAGAGCGAGAGGATGAAAGTGGTAGAGTAAGAGGAATATTCTTTGTACCCTCTATAACTACAACGTATGCGTACACTTGTTCCTACTCAGTCACGCTCTTGGCAGTTGTCGAATCACCCTAATGGCAATTCCTGCCACGTTTGTAGCTAGGCAATCGTGTGCAGAGGAGATTTGATGAACGATGAGGTTGGTAGTCCATCTACCATCATTGTTTGTGAATAACTGGTGTTAGGTTTCACTCACACTTGGCACGATTGTGTCCGGCGTTCTGAAAACTCTAATATCAAGACACAAAAACCGGCTACAACAACCGGCTACTTACAACAGCCAGCTACCTACAACAACCACCATCATTCCAAAGTATCAACAGAGTCTCACATCATAATCCGAATATCTCAACTTTCCAAAGCACGATCCACAGTTAATCTGGGCTCAGAACTCCACTCGAACGCCCAGATAGGGCGGTATAAATGTGGATTCAAGGCGAGGCAAGGCAACTTAGTTCCCCGCCGTTCAAGTCCTGAAATCCTGACAGTAAGCAGAATAACTTAGCCAGATGTTTAACTGAAATCAATTGGCACAGACGCTCAATTCGACACACCAATCAATACATTAGCCGCCACATCCCTCATGAAATTGTGCCTGGGATGGGGTTAAAATAGAGTTTATGCAAGCTGTTGAGTAACTCGTTGATCGGAACAAGGGTGTGCTGTCAAAGTAGCATATCTCCGCTTACAACCAATTTACACACCGCACGACCTTATATCGCTACCTTTCTTGAACGCTTACGAGCACACAACAGCGAACAACTTTGAATA
The DNA here is from genome assembly GCF_020137385.1 of Morchella sextelata. Lineage (NCBI taxonomy): Eukaryota > Fungi > Ascomycota > Pezizomycetes > Pezizales > Morchellaceae > Morchella > Morchella sextelata. The sequence goes on along the minus strand of NW_025408648.1, from coordinate 14,282 downwards.
GGATCCACAGAGGTGATGGGTGTCGGGCTGTGTCGGGTCGGATCGCTCAGGATGTCATACATATATTATCATCCTTACCGCGCCGCTGGAGAAGTCAGTGTAACCTGAGTACTGGCTACATGGATACAAAGCTCCCAACAGGGTAGATACAGCCAATAATGGCCTATGATAGCTTTGTGTAGTTTCCCGCCTTATACCTCAGGGTTCTACTCAATTGCATACATATATCTGTGCATTCGAGTGGCACGGGCTGTCATGATAGGGCCTGCATAGCGGCGATTTGCGCTTATTTGTTGCAATTACAAGCACAATGCAATAGCCATTACTGTATAAGGACACCCCCGGTGTGACCGTGAGACGACGTGCGTTATTTTCACCGAGATTGATAATTGAATACTAACTTCAGTAATTAGCTTCTGCCATGGCACGTATCGAACTCTCGTCAGATGTTGCATAGAAATAATATTTGTTCCGGGCCGTTTTTATTTGCAGGGGTGGTGTTTGCTGGCCCTAGAGCGTCATCTTCCATATTCGTCCTACTTATCGCATTGGTTTATAGTTTAGGTCTTTCAGGCTAGGGTGTGTTTCAAATCACAATCTTCATTAGGAGGAACGGAATTGTGGAGTAATAATTGTCTTGAAATCTACTAATATTATGATATTGATAGATATATCTGTCACGCCTATATAAAACTCCCACGTGCATCAAAGGTGACCATTTATTCTACCAGCCGATCAGGTCAAATTTGACCGTTTAATCATTTCTCTAACTAAACCCTCAACTGGAGAAGATCTAGAAACCGAGAGCCATTTTGGTACGACAGGATGGGTCTTGTATCGCATAATTGCTTTCAATAGATCTATAGGCCTACTAGGCTTATCCCATCGATACTTTATATATACCAGCTATGACGTTAACCTTCTGCGCTGGGTAGCCAACTCTCAATAGCGAGGGTCGGAATTTGTATGCGTTATAACAACCGTACACTTTTAATAAACTTCACTCATTCAAAAGACACGGAAGAGTTCTTGGTTAAGGTACATCTTTTGCTAGTTTAATGTCTATACTGGGGTTGGGCCAAGGCAAACGGTTTTTGTAAAGCAAACTCAAGTGTTTACCGCTTGGCCGTTCAAATTCTGATGTTTTACTGTAGTTTTGGCTAAGGTTCTGTTCGAAGCTAGGTTGATACTAGTTGGGTGTGTATACCTGAACTAGTTTTCAGTAATGGTGGTTAACTGGACGAATTGAAAGACATAGACTAGGTATCAACAGGCTACACTAGCAGTTTTCACCTCACGATTGTGAATTTCTGCCACTCCTAAGGCCTTGTTTAGCATCTCTCTTCACCATACCAACACCCCTGCCCCAAGAGGTCACTAAATAAACTATAATTACTCGTTTAATCTATACAAGATTTAGCTAGAATCTCGTGATCAACACAGATTATTGATAGCAAAGGATTTCTTAAGAACAAACGGGCCCAAGCGAAACATAAAAAAACCTCTTATTCCCAAGCAAGAAGGTTTGAGAAGTAGCACAAACTTTATTCTAAATCGCGATGCAGACTTAAATAAAGTCTTCCGTGCCTACATGTATATAGTTTAGGTTAGTAAACACGTGCCCGCATATTCTATTAGTGTCAATAAAAACACCGCTCAAACATCAAAAAGATTGCATAGATACTATATAATACGGAATTCTCATCGATTTAATTTTTAGGTGCCGAAATATCTTAGAAATTATAATACACCATGTCTAGGACGATAATTGTCATCATAGGTAATCACTCGGAGATAAATTGCATCCAGAAATTTTTTTTTTTTGTTTAATTCATTAATCCAGAATTTGGTCTCATTGATCTTCATTCAAGACTTCAACGGAGGCTAGAAATTACATTTATATTCTTCATAATCCTGGTATTACAAGTATCATTCCTAGGATCCTAGGCCTATGACTCGCCCCGGTCTGGACTTGTGTCAACATCACACATCGGTTTTATATATATATATATATACGTGCATAGCCTCAAGTTTTGTTTGAGTGTTGATGATGCATATCACGAATTTTAGATTGGAGAAGTTGATTCTACGTTTGGTCAGTGAAAAGAAGAGAAATAGAGAGACTGGCGAGAGGGTAGAACCAAATTCTTGCTCTGACGATCATTGATATTGCAGATCTGGAGCTGTCTTGGCAGTCGAGTGATATATTATGATTTCGAATATGTTTACATACTGAAGCTTTTGGTCGTTGAATATGTTAATTATAGGTTTCGGGAAATGTCAAAATAATAGAACCTGTCCAACACAAGCTTCGATAGATTCGTTATTCAAATAGCGGATGAATGATAGCCGTCTTAGTGCTGCCAAGCCCTGCGTCCCCCAACATCTCTAGCGCGCGTTCCTGACTGATATGTACTGCCATAATGGACAAACTCAGAAATACATGTAGCCTAGCGATTATTTTCAAAACTAGGCCGTTAATAATGTCTTCGCACACTATCTTGCACGCCTGTCCGCATTGATAGCCGGTGCACCGGTGCACCGGCCGCGGTGTACCGTTCGGCGTTGGGCCGCCTGACCGTGGCGGTCTCCTGGTTGCACTATTATCGCTGTCTATCAAATTGCAAAGAGCGTCCCGAAGAATTCAAGCGTGATATGATCCTGTAGGCTCAGCAACGAGGAAGCCTTCATACTAGCACCTTATTCTGTGTTCAGTTTGTAATAATTGAATCATTAGTGCGTGTTCATCGCCTGCGCAATGTGATGCGAGAAGGCGTTCATGTCGATAGTTCAGGGAATATAGACGTACCTGGGATATTCATTCATGATTAACAGGCGTCATATACTTTCTAACATTAGTCTATATCGATATACCAAATATTTCCTAGTGCGATATAACCACATCGATCATAGTCCACGTCCTAGAAATACTGATATTGCCTTTTCAGAAAAGTTAGATTGGGATTTTCTACTCAAGTGCTGGACCCGGATATATATGTAATCATATATATATAATCAACAGTAAATACATAGCTCTGAACTCGTATTTGAGAGCCTCCCCGGCGGTCTGACAGATATCTCCGTCGGCTGTGAGGATGGGCAGGTGAAACTTTTGTCTTACAGATAGTGGTCTTACACCTGTGTCTCAACTCGCTTTGGTGGGTGGGTACGTGTGCCAATTTGAGTGGCAATAAGCCCTTGTAGGAAGAGCCTCATGCTCAAGTAACGACCCACAACTATACTTCAAGCTAAAAGTCGATTTTGGCCAATGAGAATTCAAGATACAAGTTGACACACCTACCCACTAAAATGAGTCAATTGAGCCATAACTGGCCCCTAGCTTTCTATTATCCCCTAATTAAACTATCCTTTTTGTGGGCCAAAAGTGTGGATTTGCTATCAAATTTCTTCAATTATTGAATCTGAATTAATATTCTCTATTTTAAATGAAAATAAAATAAAATGAAAATATGAAAGTTATATGATTAGAGATCACAAGTCCTCACACTAAATATATTTTACCCCTTTATATTTGCTTGAAAGAAGCTCAGACAGTCATCATTATATAATAGAACAAGACCCTTGGCCTCCTTGTCCAATTCTTTTGTCTTTTCACGACTTTCGCTCCCATTGCCCTTGGAGCAAAATGTTTTTCTGTGATTGTAGTTGCAGTTTTCTTGCCGCATGAAGTCACCTCGCGTGGTTTTCTTGACCATTGCATAGTTTTTGAAGATCTCTCTTGATTCCATCTGCTGGAACTGTTAGCTCCCGGGATACATGCATGATTCGAGTGTTTGATATCATAACTTACCTGAATGTCATTGGGAATATGTGCGATTGGTAAGGCAATTCGTCCTCTAGATCTTGTGATCCAGAATACAAAGCCTCTGCACACGATCCTAAGCCATCGTTCAAGCGCTGAAAAAGCCACACGGGCTATATGTATATTTCCCACATCCGGAGGGTCGTCCTCGTTGTGTTGAGAACTACCAGTCAGCCAGGCCGTACTCTGGAATCCTTCCTCTTGGGCATTGTATTCGTATGGATATGTAAATTTGTTGGGTAGCCAGCGCCGGGCTCAGCCGTCCAATTGCCAAATCTGATGGATATTCGTTAATCTCTAGGGTTTCTCACACCGGAATAACTATAGGCAGGATTGGATATGTAGACGCGAGACTACCTTTAAATTTTGGTTTGTTGGCCATAGGCTCGGGAGCGTTTGGTAAGGATCTTTCTGAAAGTGGACTGATCTGGTCAGATTCATCGATATCAATTTTTAGCCATGACGCTTCTAATGCTTGCTTCGCGGTCAATCTTTTCTCCGGCAAGGGTTCATCAAGCTTTTATAAAATCTCTTGCAGCCGAGCTCGCGCCCCACTTTTGCAGTTTTTCTGTCGGAAACTGTGCGTTATTCCCCCGAGCGTAATTGATCAGTTTTCGATTGTCTGGAAACGGGACTTCATTCGTAAACATAAAGTGCAGTAAAGACCCAAGTGACCAGATATCTGCAGAGCTTGTGTACCCAGAGGTCTCGGCATCAGAAAAGCCTAGGACCTCAGGGGCCATGTAACCCCATGTTCCCACTACCGTTCGTAGCTGGGTGCTATCCGAGGCTTGCTTCGTAACGCCAAAATCGGCGACTTTTACTTTAATTGGTGATATCGAGGCCACCAAGATATTCTATTCAAATATTAATTACTTCTACATGAGTAGAAAAGTATCCTGCCGAGAGAAATGTGTTACCTGGGGTTTCAAGTCACGATGACAAAAGTTTTTACTGTGCATAATTTTTAAGGCAGTGAGTAGCTGCCTTGTAATCGATTTTATTTCGTTCTCAGAGATGCTGCCTTGACGGTTCTTAACGACGCCCATTAGGTCGCCATGCTCGATGTATTCCATCGCTAAGTAGATGTTATTTTGGTCCTCATAGCATCCGGATTCGAACAGCTCTACAAAGGAGTCGGGGTACTATATGGCGTATGCATTAGCATAAAGTTGTGCATCAGTAGATACAATGTCGAAATCAATGATCCATTACAGCCTTACCCCTTTCAGTTCTGTCAAGGCATGTCGCTCTCGTTGGTTGAGGGTAGTATTTGCTCTGGAAATTTGTTTCACAGCCCGAACCGCCCCTTGCTCTCCCTTCTCCAGCCATACTACTCCATATGAACCTTCGCCGAGGACTTTTACTTTGACCCATTTCTCCATTTTCGAAGTTCTAGGAGTCTCTATAGTAGTTGTGTGTCCGGGGTTATTCCCAGGATCATAATTAGGGCAGGTATTGTAAAGGTTGGCGTTAGGCTTGTGTAGATGGGGATGTCGGTTTAATGGGTCTCGATCTGACATGTGAATTCTACTAGACAACGCTAATGTCAATGGTATGATCGTAAAGGATTTGATTCTTACAATTACATGTAGTGAGATGCTCACTTATATATTGTCAAATTCTTAGAAGAATTTATACTGAGACAGCTCAGTCAGCGTTGCGCGTTGTGGCATGAGGCAGCGCCCTAGCTCGTGCGCAATATATACGAACCCTTGTACATCATATGTATGTGAAATAGTACTGAATCAAACTACATGACTACATGGTATACTTATGTGAGAACAATTTATAATTAATGCCCAACTCGCTGATCGAGAATGAAACTATGGTACCGTTATATACGGCGAACACGTCGTCATAGTTAATTAAAAGGGACTTGTACGTTGTTGTTCTTAATTAACTCACTGATTGCGTTCAGGTTAATTAAAAGACTGCATGCTTGCATGCACTAGGAAACAAGAAGAAAGGGATTGAAATTCGAAAACCGATACCTGACTAATATAGCTACAGAGGGTTATCTTTATGTGGGTCCCAGTATGAAATCATTCACCGTACTATGTACGCATAGAATCCTCATAATTCAGCTTTTTGGACACTTAATTCTGGGTATACAGTAGGGGCCGTTAATTAATAGCACTATAGTGGGAAAGAAATTTGTAGTATCGACAAGATCTTAAGAGATTTCGTGGTTACCAGAGTAAAAAGCACTAGCTCTGCGGCCCGGATATATATTTTATTTTCTCAACATGCATTGTAAAGAAAAGAATGCGCATGCGCATATTACATACGTTTAGTTGTGAAAAAAAATGGCTGGAGTACGCCGTTTGATGCGGGGGTTTTGGAGGCTTACCGCTTTCTACATGCACCCATACACACAGAAGATACATGTTGTGATAACAGGGCGATCGCGACGCCCGAATAGCTACTGCGTATAGGAAATATAGACAATATATTACAAAATTTCAACAACATACAGTGACTAGAACATCGACAGGCTAACTCTCAGAATTAATATCTTGAACAGTGATCTGACGGACGTCACTATTCGTTCACGGCAAAGACAATCATAAATTCTGACCCTAAAACGGTGGTTTAGTCATACGTGCGCAAACAACAACGTGCGCATTGTTAGTTGTGCGATTAATTAGACGCTAACTGGGCGACTCGTAATCATGGTTCTAAAACGGAGATAACCCGAGATCTACATATCATTGCACGTGGTATACAGTCCTGAGATGTATGTAAATATCTATATCCATATAAACTAATTCACTCATGCTCAAAATTGGAAGATTAATGTTTCAAGGCCCAGGCACATGCAAGACATATCTAGGTTTCCCGATAATTTCGAGAGTGGGTTCCATTGATTTTGTATTTTAGAAGAGCCAGATGTTGTTTCTTTTTTCGAAGATATACCACAAGGCTAACTCTCATCCACCCCCTCCCCCGCCCAATGGCAGATCTCAAGACAACTAATGAATGAATGTATTTATTTCACATCGGTTTTGCAACTTTTCGTTCTTCTATCGCCCCTGTCGATTGTGAGACCATTTCGTGCCAGCTTAACGGGTTGAGTGGATCGCCAGATTCTAATAAAGTTAGATACGTGGAACAAAAAGCAGAAAATTAACTCCAATGTTGATGGCATTGGGCTCGAGGGGAATCGAGGCCTAGCTAGGTTTCATACCTGAATGTGCGACGATAACACCAAGATCATTGCTTGCAGTTGAGAGAAAGTATTTTGACTGGTCACCAAGTGATATCTACAGATAAATTAGACGAGTTACTCAGGAAGAATTATATAGGGGACAGGATATCACTCACAATCCGAGCGCGAACAATGTCACCAGGCCTAAAGCTGGAAAGAATCTTGGCTTTATCTTTCAAGTAAGCTCGTACATCTCCCTTCTGGATTCCCGATTATATTAGCTTTTGATGCTTACCTAGCTCATAGCTTACAGACGTTTGTAACAAACCTGATAATACCTTTAAACTCATCAGTGCAGACTACGTCGCCCACAACAAAAATAGCCAATGTAGCTTCAATGTGGTTATCCTCGTCACCCTTCCCAAAATTATAGCTCCCAATTGTGGTAGAATCCCGTTTTTATTTGTGGAATCGGTACAAGGGAGAACAGACAAGATTTGTTCACGCCCTGAAGATGAGCTAGGGGATAGCTGCGGGATTCCAACGATAGATGCACATATTTCGCGATCAAAGATGTGCACGCCAGTGCCGGGAACATAACGACTTGATGAGGCCAATGGCTGACCTGGAGTAGCAGTTGGGGGAAGCCCCGAAATTGCCATTTAGAAGTTGCGTTTGATGATGGAGATGATATCGAAGAGAGGGTTCTTTGCACGTGGATTTAAGGTTTGTGCGACTTGGACCCTGAATGGACCCTGAATGGACCCTGAATGGACCCTGAACAGAGGCACATGCATATAGGTTCGGCTGCCAAGCCAAGGCTTATTTACAATGGAACCAGGTTTGGACATGGCTCGAATCACAACGGAAAGCTAGGTCGAACAAAGATTATTTATTCGCTCGAAGACAAAAAAACTTGCGATCATCAAATCGCGCTGCCCCAACTCCTACCCACAAACCATCCGTGACGGTAGAGTGGAGGAAACGGGTGTGGTATCTTCTACCGAAGGGGGATATCAAGCACACAACGGAACTAATAAGCAAAGAAAACAAACAATGCAGTATAGCAAGACATCTCCAGGGAGGGGTGTATGGGGAGGTAATCGGGGGTATTAACATAGTAAACAGGAAGTGAAGACAGAATAAAACACGCTAACTAGTAGGTAGATCTAGAGTTGTAAAAAGAATAATAAAAGAATAAACCCGAATCCACGGCAAAATGAAAAACAGCACCCCTGATATGGGCGCATCGCAGAGTGAATAAAGGAAAGGGGGAGGTAATTGCCCCAACCCTTCTAACCGCGAGCCCAATGCCCAACGGCTCCTGCCTTATAACGAATCTTTAGATGATAATAAAAAAGCCGGCACGATGGTGACAATGAGTATAACGAGAAGAACATGGCTGAAAGAGTGATAACGAAAGGGATACTAGATATTTTTTTAGAAGGGGAAGCATTAAGTATCGTCTATAATATTCAGTTTCTTTTGCAGCCACAAGTATTGGCAATACAAGGTTGAAATTTATCGAGAAAAGACCGCAAAACTAAAACAGTGTATGTAAACGAATAACTTTGGATGCTACTCGGGCGTTCATTAAATGGTCGGATATCGTTGCAACCAAATCCCTACTAAGAATTCCGACCATTTAATAAACGCATGAGTAGAGAATGAGATGAAATGAAGAGTGGGCAAGCCATCTATGCAATGCAACCACGAATCACTCCCAATACTTCTTTCTGCTCATTGGCGTTCTGACAAGCACATTGCAGAGTCCCGCCTTCAAAGAGATGAAGCCTCACACTGTGGGGAGTTCTTGCTCATCCATATCTGGTAAATCAACCGATCGAACCTCCGTAGATATGTGATATCTTTTAGTTTGTGGCGCATTCTGTTTCATACGTCAGAGGAATCTCAAATTAAAGGGAATAAAAGGAATTATACCTCATCTTCTGATAAAGACAAGAACAGCCAACCACTTGAATCTATCTTCAAACACCGCCGCCTCCATAACATGGTATCCGGAAGTTGAGCATTTATCCAACCAGCCAAGAGGTATGATTTTTTCGCAGGCTCGGCGGGGGCTACAGGAGCGGGGGCTTGCACATCTTCCTTAGATTTCTTGCCTGTTAAAGCCGCACTCATTTTCTGCAAAAATCCAGGACTCTTTGGTGACTTGGGGGTTGTCGGAGATTTCGACTTGGATCTAGATTTTTCCTTAGACGGCCCTGATCCCCCAGAGCTGGAAGAAGATCCACGCCTTTCCTTTTCTTTCTTACTCTTCTTCGAGCTGTTCGTGTATGTTGATGGCGGTCTTGGGAGGTAGGTGTGGGTTTAGGGCTGGAGCTGGGTGTGGGAATCTTCTCGGGGAGATTTTCTAAGTCTCTTGAACTTGATGATCTAGATAAAATACCCCGACCCCTCTCGATGCTTTGGCCTCTGGAAGATGTTGTTGGAGGGGGCGCTACATCCACACTCCTGCTACGCAGAACTGGATCTTGTGGTGTTATATCCACGCTGGATCTCCGGCTGAAGCTATTGGGGCTTTTAAGCTTTTAGCTGACTCGGGAGCCGGAATTGGAGCTGGAGGTGATTGGAATGATGGATGAGGAGTTCCTTGCTCGTCTCTGGTGATTTGAGTTGTGACTTGCAATTCGGGCCTGTTATTGCGTTCAATTATTCCATCCTGGGAGCAGGACTTGATTTTGGCGGGCTTGATTTCGGAAGTGAAGGCGTTGATATAACTGATCGTAACGAGGACGTGAAACTCCCAGAGGAGTTCCAAGAGTTGAGACAGAAGTGTTGGGAGTGGATGGACGCGATACCGATGATGTTGGCCGCAGAGGAGCAGGGGGAGACATCCTACGCAACGCGACTGGGACATGTACACTAGACGGACGGTTCGGGTGATACTGTGGAATCGGCGGTGTCGGGGAGCTGCCTCGGCTCACAGGGGGTGATTTCCCTGCTGCTGCGGCAGCTTTCTGAACTGACAACATCTCGAGCTGTCGAATCCGCTGTGCCACACCCCCACACCCCCCCGCCTACAGCTTTTCTTGGTCCAGCTGCGGGAGCTGTCGGTTTCAAGAAAGGTGCAGAAACAGAACGGGCTGCCTCAGGAACAGGGGGCTCGTTTATGGGCTCGCTTTCAATTGGACGATCAGTTCTCTTGAGCACCTTTGGTGCCAAGGATCTGGTGACGGGGGTTTGGTCGGGTGTGAGCGAGAACTGCTTTTAATCATGCTAGGGATAGGTTGCTGATAGCTGTCATAGTTACGGGTCTAGAATCCGTCATGATGGAAATTTCGGTGTGATCGGATTCAGTGTCAACATCGGAATCGGGCTCGCCTCGAACCTTTGTACTTTCGGGTGATTGTAGTTCTACTGGTGATTCCGGTAGTTTATCATCCTGCTCCCTCAAGTCCTCTGTTGCATCTCCCGTTTCTGTCTGCTCGTTTACCCTATCCAGTGTTACCCCTTCATTCACCGCGTCTCCACGGGAACTTTCCTCGAGCACATCTACCCCCTCTTGTCCTCCGATAGCTTCGTTTGAATCTGGCTCGACTATCTTCTGGGATACAATCCCACTTTCCCCTTCCTCTCGGTCTTCATCCTCGTCAGTTTCTGCAATGGTGCTAATTTCGTCTGACTCCTTCATACCTTGGATCTCTAGGGCGGCTTCCTCATCCCGTCTCGATTGCTCTTTCAGTTCAGGTTGCATTGTTTTTCTCCTCAGCTGCAAAGCTCTCATCAACCTCTGCTTTTCAGGAGTAAGGGCAGGCTCTTGTGAGGGAACCGGCGAGAGTGATTTTGGTGAAGGAGGTGGTGAGTCCTCAATCTCAATTGAGAGAAATGAGATTGTATCTTGCTCTGATCGTAGAGATTCGTTGGACAAGGACCTATTCCTTGATTCTTTGGATTTTCTTGGAGGAATTTGAACAGATTTAGGAACCGAGACCACGGGTCGAATTTCCTGGTCGGGGCTAGGGAAGGCTTTCGGACGCTCACCAGAGGTATGAGGCCGTTTTACGGGCTCGACGTGGGGACGAGGTCCAAGTCGAACCTTTTCTCTAGGGGTGTATATGTACGGTCCGTATAAATCGGTTGAAGAAGGTCTGGGTGAGGTACCTGTTGACTTTCTTCTGGGTTCAAGTGAGTCTCTCGAAAAGGAGGCGCCTAGGGGGGACCCCAAGAGGTCCCTGTCCCCATCGAGAAAGACGGGTGAGCCAGGTCCGCCATCTGTTATTGACGAATCATGTGCGGTAATCACCACCGCCAAGCCTTGACTAGTCTTCCCTTTTCCATCGATCTCACCGAATGTCACCGGCGAACCAGCGCTCATTACAGCTGTAGGCGGCTCCTCCTCATCTGCAGATTCGGCAATATCCGTTAAACGACGCGCTCGAAGAGAACTATTCGAAGAAGATATCGAAGCAGTTGCAGTATGCGTCGAGCATGCTGACGTCAATGCATTGTCGCGTAGCTCTTTAGGAGTCGATATTGAGAATGTAGTGTCGTTTGGAATGAACCTTTCAGCAACGGATTGAAAATGTACCTGTGATCGAGCTGTGAAGATTAAGGAATGTTATTATTCCGTAAACGGAGAATGAGGTTTTTTTTTGATTTTTTTTTTTTTTAATCTTTGTAGCGACTCACCTTTCAAAACCCGCGAAGTTCCCTCCGGGATATACTTGATCAAGATATTTCGTCGCCTGAATCGAATAAATCCATACAGCGGCGAATCATCTGGCTCCTTCTCTGCTGCTTCTCGCATCTCCTCCGCTCCATTGATTCCCTGACACAGAAGCTCAACATCGTCTCGGGAGGTGTATTTAATCCAAAACCTACAAAGTGAGCACAATACCTGTCAGCAAAAGAGCTGTAGACGGGTTCCACCGAAGAGCATTTTCCCCCTCCATAGAGTGATTGACCATTATCAAGCCAGGGTTGAGAAAGGTATATATTGAAGAAGAAAAAACAGTTGACGTACCAGCTTCCAGGCTCTGCGCATGCTTTTGCAAATGCCTCTGTCAATTCAGGCGTATCCAATCCGTTGAGCGACATGATGCCGCTCTCTCTGGTATAGTAAAGCTACTGGATGGGCGATGGAACGAGCGGAATAGATGTATATAACTGTTTCCGTAGGTTGGTCGTAATAAGTCTATGCTTATGCTCCTGTTGCCTGGGATCACCTCAGGGGTAGAATTTGGTTGGTTTTGGCGTGCCCAAGTAGTAGCCACTACAACCACGGAGGGGGTGGGGATTTCGTTTCGATAATATGTCAACAGGGAAGCCACCGCGGGCACACGATGTCGCGGAGGGGGAAGTGAGTGTATGTAAGAGCGAGCGAAGACAGGTGCCGAAGGAGATCTGACAAGGAGAATTTTCACAACAGTCTCTTCCGCCTAGCTGGCCGACGATGACCCTGTCACTTTTTTTTCCTCTCTCAATTGGCCGAGAGAAGATTAGCCAGTACCTAAAGGGGGACTTTCGGTACTGTGCAGAGACACGCGGGAACAGACAAAGCTTTGTGAGAGCTCCAGACTTACTCACAGTGAATTTCGGGGAGTAACAGACAGTCAAAAGAGGGACAAAAAAGAAAAAAGGGATGAGGGATGATGGACGATGATGCTGATGAACCCCAGCGACACACTATCTACAACATTCAGACTACTGTTTGGATACCTATTCCGAACGGCTGGGAACAGTCAGGGATGCCAAACAGGAACAAAATGCGAAGGAGATGCCTGAACCTGATCGGGTGGGGGGTGGTAGAAGACCTTTTGGCGAGGTGCAGCAGACGCAGGGCGGCAAGCCTGCACCGCACAAAACCCACCGCTACCTGCAGCACCACCCGAGCAGCGAACTATCTACCGTACCTGACTTGCACTTTGATCATTTGCACCTCTAATATCTGACGACGGCTGTCTAATAAAACATTAGCATTCACGATTTTAGATCGAAAGTAGCAGATACCATCTTATCAATAGGATTGCCTTTATCATCAGTTAAATTTGGGCCCATCACGGTCCACCAGCTTTGGCGAATCCCACTCAGACGTTCCATTAGCTCTTGAGCCTCTCTGTTAATAAAATCGCCTCTCGTGGCCCCCCGTTTCTTGGCAGGTGCCCTAACTTCTAAGTAAAGCCTCCGGTGCACCACCGCACAGTCCTCGCTTCTCTCGGGGGGTCTTGTGAATTGTTCTAATACCAATAAATCACATTTCTTACAGAGCCATTTTCCACACATCACCATTCACATATCAAACGGTGCTGCAGTCTACATGTGTAGCGCTGTTTCTCCACCACAAAATAAAACAAGACATACATAATAATGTACTGTCACTGCCATCCTATGGTCCATAGTCAGCTTCTAGAAAAAAAAATATTAACGTCTAATCACTGTCTCACAAGCAATTTGAAATCGGGTTGTCGGTGTCGGGGATAGGTTGGAGTGCGTTGACGTGATATTATTACATGGGAATATCAAGCGCACCAACCGGACATCACCCGAGCGTTGTAGCGACCAAACAATGTCAAACATTGTAAATCATTGAAGCTTAAGTGAACAGTTAACAATAGGATAGGAGACGTTCCTGAAGATCGCCATGGGGAATGTCGCTCAAGTGCCGCTTTAAATTTCTTTCTGAAATTTTTTGCATGTCAGGTAAGAGAAATCACGTTTCTTTACTCAACCAAGAATACAATCACCGGACTAATCACTAAGTGAATGCAGTAATTTATCATGAAGATGGCGGAGAACCTACTTATACCCTTCCGTTTTGATATAACGCCCCCGTTGCCTAAGCTATAACTAATGCACGGCGACGATGAATCCCATGAAAAAAGCTATTTTTTCTCTTCTGCTCTGACCTGTCACAAGAACTCCAAAGATGATGTTAAAGTAGTCTGGAGATGGGCAATCGAATATTCTAGATCTGGGTGTTGCCCGATAACTAGATTCCAAGGAGCTAAAATTGCACCGTAAAAATTTCGGAGATGAAAACTTCAGTAGTTGTACTACATAGCAGTTACTAGAAAATTCAAAACAGTAAGTTTCAGCCGCCGGTGGTAGTCCCATCATAGGACGCGGTTATCGATGACGGGCTGCCGCCGTACGACCGTATCGTGGGAAAAAACAAGTCGACTTCTCTCAATTGCAAATTTTCCTGGACCTGCATATAGTACCTGATATATATTGCATGAAGAGTTTGTTTCTTTTCATTTGCAATACATGCCTTGCAATAATGCACGTGTTGCCCCCTGCATAGAAGCGCTAAAGTTGAGTAGTATCGATTGATATGGACTTCCG
>NW_025408647.1:0-68767 GCF_020137385.1 Morchella sextelata | reverse complement strand
AAACCACATACCGGCCATCCTCTACCCCATCTTCCCTACTCTTCGTCTTCGACACTCGTCTTGGCTTTGGGTTTGAGCTCTTCATAGCTTCTTTCTTATCTGCGGGTACGTATGGCCTCTGTTATCTATTTGCTTCTGTGCTTCCGTATCTTTTGGGTTTTGGTGTTTGGTTTTTGGGGGGTTTGGTTTTTGGGGCTTAGACTTTTGATTTTAGGGGGGCTGCGCTCTGTGGCTCTAGGAGAAATAGAGATAAGCTATGTGCAGTGTAAAGGTGAAACCCCACTATGTATCATAGCACTTTCCCACGAAGACACTCGCCTGAGCCTAGCTGGATCCTCCCTGCTTGATGGCCATATCTGCGTGCATGCTGTTCGCTCCAGAGGGGTATTTATCTTCTTGGGGATAGCCCGGATAGGCTTATGGGCTTCTGTACTTTGTTGCATGCATGGGAGTGATTTGGATGTTGAGATAAAATGCCCGTTGCCAAGCACATTGAGCCTTGGCTTGACCGAGTGATATCCCATGCATCCAGCATCAGCATCCAGCACTCCCGTTATTATACTCCAGGCCAGCGATGGAAACAGCAATGACAGCAGCAATCTTTATTTCGAGAGCAAAAAGCAGCAAAACTCCGTACCTGTTCCTTTATGATACACGTGTATATGAAGCCGGCAAAACGAGAGAATTAAAGGGAAGCCAAAGAAAGAAAAGAAAAGGAAAAGGAAAGGAAAAGGAAAAGGAAAAGGAAAAGGGAAAGGAAAGGAAATGGAAATGGAAAGAAAAAAAAAGAAAAAAACAAAGAGAAACAGAAAAAAGAAGATCAGCTGAATTATCACCAACTACCCATCAATCTCCATCGTATCCGCCGCCGGCACCCCATTCGGCGCCTCTTCCCCGCACCCCCACTCACCCTCTCCCTCGACTGCAGCCCAGCCGGCAATTATACAAAGTCTCATGACAAAACACATCACAATCAATACAAAACACCCCCTCCTTGCACCGATAGCGACTACTCACGCTCGTGCCCCTCTCCGTCCTCGCCGGCAGCGCCCACTCCTCGCCGCCCTCTCGGGCACGGGCGGAAACGCCACCTGACACGCCAGGCACGCCGCGGCCTCGCCCGCCTCGCCCCACGGCACCTCGACCCAGTTGCGCAGCGGGAACAGGTGGTGGTAGTGGCGCGCCAGGTGCGTCGACAGCACCAGCATCAGCCCGCACGCGGGGCACTCCATCGGCAGCTCGCACACCTTTGTCGAGCAGCGCGAGCACAGGTAGCCGCCGCGCGCGAGGCGCGAGTGGCACGCGCACAGCGACGCCGTGGTCTCGACGACGCGCGAGGGGAAGCCCCACATGAGCAGGCAGGCCGACGACTGCTTGGAGGAGGGGTGACGGGCGGGATCGTGGTGTCGATGAGCAGCTCGCGGAAGTGCTTGTCGTCTAGGGCGACGCCGTAGGTGCTTGTGGAGCCGGCGTTGGTCTTGGACACGAGTCGGTCGCGGCAGACGGCGACCTGGGCGGAGAGCCCGACGACGCTGACGCGGATCTTGTCGGCGACGAGGTGTGCGATTGTCTGGTGGATGTCGCCGGGGTCTGAGGAGTGCAGCGCGCCGAAGACGATCACTACTTCGCGGGTGCCGTGCGTCGGGGCATTACTATACCGCGGCGCCGGGGAGTATCAGTATCAGTATTCCGCTACCTACCTAGAGCAGCGGGGGGGGGGGGGGCGGCCTTACAACAGCGCAGCTCTCGACATCTCGAGTGCGTTCTGCAGACTCGGGGAGCCCTGGGGTCGTCCAGGCGCAGCTTCTGGATGGCCTCGATGTGGTCTGTCGGGTTGCCGGACATGTCGCTGACGCGCACGGCGAGGCCGTCGCGCATGCCCAGCACGGCCAGCTGCGAGATCGGGTTCTGCTCAAAGTACTCGCGCACGTAGTCGCACGCGTAGCGGATCGCGAGGAGGTAGCGCGTGGGGCGGAAGTCCTTCTCGGCCATGGCGATGGACAGGTCGAGGATAAGCATGACATGTCTGATGATGCCGCGCTGCAGCGGGTGTCGTGTCTTTGAGCAGCCTGTATGTCCGCCACTCAGTCAGCTCTCAGCTCTCAGCTCTACTCTCTGCACCTCTCTGCTCTACTCTGCTCCCCTCTCTGCTCTCTCTGCCCTCTGCTCGCTCCGGGTGTAAAAAAAAGTACCTCTTGCGCTTCCCGGCTTCAAGCAGGCCCGTGACGTTGATGCTGCCGTCGGCGCCCTCGACAACATTGTCCCACGACCGCTTGATGTCCTCCCACGCCTCCTTCTTCTGCACCTTCTTGGGCTTTGGACGGGCGGGCGCGCGCCTTTGTGGCCGCCGGCGCCGCGGCGGCTGACGGTGTGGGCACCGCCTCATCAACGGAGGAGTTCACGTAGTCCTCGTCGGAGTCGGCCATGGCTGGATGGGTCTGTCTTTGGGGTTCGGGGGTGCGGGTGCGGGTGCGGGCGCGCCGGGGGAGCTTTGGGGTGGTGTGCGTTAGTCAGCAGCAGCGGCGGTGGAGTGGGTTGGGTTTGGTGTGGGGTGTGGCGGTGTGGTGCGGTGCGTGTGCGGTTGCGGTGGTAATTGGTGGTGGTGCAGCTCTACGTGTAGCTGTTGATCAATTGTGGCAGGGACGGATGGCGAGTGGGTACTGGGAGCATTGCAGAGGGTGTGTCGGGTATTGAAAATATAGCATAACAGGCGAACTACATACAGGAATAAACAGTAACGAGGTGAATCTCGAAGGAATATTAGGATTGCAGCATGTATTTCTAGTACAAATCGATGTCATGAGAGCTCACAGCTGCACACGGAGTAAGAAAGACGGAGACTTTTCAACTACATGTATCTAATATGTACTGCCCTTAATGCTGCGAACCTACTCGCCCTCTGATTGGCCAAGAGCGGAACCTACCCCTGACCTCTGCGTGGCAACGGGCGTGGCAACGGGCTCACCCAAAATGCCACCCCAAATGCCACGGAATGTCAAATTTATACTGGGGGTATTGCGCACTATTATCAAATAAAAAAAGACCCCAAGCGGTATGTTTTGGGTGGTCTTATAGTATCTCTTCTTTCATACACAAAAAAGAACAAAAAGTACTGTGCGGTTCCGGGATGAACTGGCACTACTCCCACCCCTGGGTCGAACCCTGGCCTTCTGTGATCGAAAGCAGGGCTAAACCTCGCGGTGTTCTTTGGCGAGGGTTAACCGTTGAACCACTCGCCCATGTGTGTTGGTGGCTAGAAATGGTATTTGTGCGCCAAGGATGGTTGGCTAGTGTAATGTACTACTGTCTGTACTCTCTGTGTCTGTCTGTACACCGTGCACAGCATCGTAGGCATCAAAGTGCCGTATTTAAGCTTTACACACAACTCTCACTGCAGATCGATCGGTGTGCTGTGCCCGTGTCGTGTAGCACGTGTGTGCTCACTGGCAGGCAAACTTTACCAAACACGGGCCTGCATCCTGTGCAACTACATGTATCGAACAGATAGAGAACGGCATGGCAGATCAAGGACATCAGTATATTAGTACTGTGTCAAGACAACGGGTTTGGTTGTCTTGATGATATGTACCCTGCGTATTTATCATGTCTTTGTTTGCTATAAAAGGAGACTGTTCCTTCTGTTATCGTTCAATCATACAATTCGATCCCCCTCAGTCTCTTGTAAAACCGCCATATACAAGTAGAGGCATGACCATCATCCTCCTTTCGGTACCACTCGGGCGCCACAATACTGACCTGATACAGATGTTGTGCTGGTAAGACAAGACAAACAAGACGAACCAAAGGATAAGGTGTTGTAGTAGCTATAGTAGCTGGCGGATATATACATATAGCAACATGAGGCGGTCGTGGGCGCGGATATTACGAGGCGGATATGAACATTTGAGTGGGTGTTTCCTTGAGATTCACATACTCAAGTTACACAGCCCTTCGGAACCTCGACACCAGCCTTACAGCCCACCCACCCCCACCTCTGTCAGCAATCCTCAAACGCCAAGGCAAGATGGCCGAGTTGGTTATGGCGCAAGGCTTGGGTCCCTCCCCCGGAAAACGTTTTCTCCCCAGCACCGGCTTAGTCACGCGCAAAAGCAGTCCCACGCAGCCCAAGCCCTAGTCTCCACAACCACCCACGACCGAACAAGCAACCAACCCCCATCGATACACGCGGAAATTATCACCACCACCGACCGCACCCTAGCACACCAGCACCGCCGATATCAACTGTAAGTCCAAGTTCGCTGCCCCCAAAGATACCTACGGTTCCCCGAGTTAATTGTCGTCTACGATAGTCCGTTTTTTTTCACCGTTAAAAACACCACCAAAATCGCCAAAAATGGAAAACGATAAGGGTTGCGCACCCCCCCCCCCCCCCCCCCCCCTTTGAATCTCGAATCTCGGAGTCCGAGATTCCCGACTACTCCCATAAATATCTATATAGACAGCTAGCTAACCCCCCCATTAGGAGAACTCGTCGACCTGTACCACCCCCCCCTCCGCTCCCAAGCACGCACCCTTCCACTACGCATACTAACCCAGCACGCACCGTAGCTACGTCCCCGCAAGTGCAGCGCCACCAACCGCATCATCAAGGCCAAGGACCACGCCTCAGTGCAGATCTCCGTCGGCAAGGTCGACGAGACCGGCCGCTACACCGGCGAGAACATCACCTACGCCCTGTGCGGCTTCGTCCGATCCATGGGCGAGAGCGACGACTCGCTCAACAGGCTGGCCCAGAGGGATGGTCTGTTGAAGAACGTTTGGTCGGCCGGCGCGCCAGCACTAGAGGTTTGTGTGGTCTTTCTAGCTGCTTTTGGGGGGTTTTTTTTTTTGGGGGGGGGGGGGCAGTGGAGAGGGGCTTTGGGGCTGGAGAGGGAAAAGATGGGATAGAGACGAAACGGAGCCAATTGGGAACTGGAAAATTGTGGAGTTTCTAGAACGAAATGCTGACGAAAATGTGGGTGTGCTATAGGGTTTCTTTCTTTCTTTTCGCTGGGGCTATGCGGGTCAGGCATTTGTGTTTAACAAAAATAAAAAAGCATAAAGGAGTTTTTCGGGAAATCTCACAAATAATAAGAAATTGAGAGATTTTTTTTTCCTAAAGTCCCCCCCCAAAAATCAATTGGATACTCTTTTTTCACAGGTGCCTCGGAGATCCTATCCGAATTTAGTACAGTACAGTGAAGACGCAGGATCCAGCACTTGGGACTTGGGTGAGAAGTACAGCAGCTTGATATACGCCTTTCACCCCAACAAGCACGCGAGAATTACTGTGAAAATTACAACTCGCAATTATAATATGCATGGCTGTTGGCCGAATCAATGAACGAATGCTGAAAAACTGGCGAATTTGCGTATCTAGTTTTTAGAGAAACTCCTATTTCTGATCATTATATCCCGATAATAAAAAAAACCTTCCAATCGATCATTTCCACTTTTCTTTTTTTTTTCTTTTCCAAGCTAGTTACCTCGGCTCTTAGATGTCCCATCTCCTCTCTCGAGCTTCCCTTATGTATACCGAGCTCCTCTATATCTACACTCACCTCACTCCTCCCCCATACACAAATAAGCGGCCCACAGATCCCCTCCCTCACCCCGACACCCCCACGGTGACGGGAGCGGGCTTCACCCCTCCTTCCTCCCCCCCTCCTACCTCCCCCTACCTCCACCCGCCCCACCCCCCGACGCACAGCTATCGGAGGAAGTGAAAGAAACCGACACCCGGTTTCTTCACTCTTTTCTGGCACTGTGTCAAGGGAAAAGGCGGGGAAAAGGAAAAGGGGAGAGTAGGATTCAAGGAGGGGAGGGCAAAGGAGAAAAGGGCCGCAATAATTAGATCCCCCTCCCTGGTGGGGGTGACGGGCCTGCTGAAGAGCTGCTACGCAGAGACTTGTGTTGAAGCACAGATACGGGTTGGACATTACTTTTTTTCTTCTCCTTTTCTCTTTTTAGATATCGGGTAGCTGGAGCATAGAGTAGATAATAGGAAAAGGGGGGGGGGAGTCGAAATTCAATGTTTTAAGAATGTTTTTTTTAAATTGGTTTTGTTTGTTAAGTTATCCTCCGCGCTCTTCCTGCCCGTCTGTCTGTGCGGGGAATGATATGCCTGCCCTACATGATTACAGCCAGCCAGCCACCCAGGCTGTCGCTTGCTAACATGCCCGCCTACTGCTAGAACTAGAGTACCAATGCTTAAGATCTGTGCAGCCTAGAAAAAGTGTTTCTAGGCCTGTGCATTCCTCATATCCCTCCTCCTGAAGCTCAGCCCGTGCTATCCAAATAACATATACACCGTCTCATCAAGCCCATTGTTGTGTGATGTGCTCCCGTTTGTTTGTTCGCGCGTGCTGGATATCTGTGCTGTGGTATCGTAGGAGTTGCAATGCTTCTTTAACATCCCACAGCTCCCACCAGCCCGGTAGTTCCTTCTTTTCCCTCCCCCCACCTCTCAGACTGATCCGTAGCAAAACCAGGGGTATCGCAAATACAGAGAAGAAAAAAAAAAACCCGCTCAAGCTAGAACAAGTACACACCACGGCCAGCCACTAACTAAAAACTACCTCGAGAGAAGAAGAGAAAGAAAAGGAAAAAAAAGAAAAAAAGAAAAAAGCCACCCAAACCCAACCCAAAGCCAGCCATCCCATTATTCTCGTAAAAAAAAAAAAAGAATGGCGTTTCCATTTAGCCCTCCGCCCCATCACCATGTTCCCTAAGCATTATAAAAGTTCGTAAAAAACCATACACACAAAGATATGTAACGATAAGATAAAAAAAAACGACTGACAAATAACCATTGACGCGGGGTGGTGACGGGGTTGGGGGTGAGTGAAAGAGTTATGATTTTCCGGATTGTTTTCCAAGTTTCTTCGAACAGTGGCAGGGCCTGGAAAGAGAAGAAAAGAAGAATTGGGAGAAAAAGAAGTGGGATATAGTAAAAAAGAGAAAACCATAAATATCGCCGAAAAATACATACCAACAAAAAACAAACCAAACCAAACCAAACCACCCGTAAAAAAAGAAAAAAAATTATACATGTGGCCACATTAGCTTTCGAAAAAAAGGGGAAAAAAACGATAAACAGAAAAACAGGAAAAAAGGGATATATATCATCCACCCTCCCCTCTAGCAACAGCAGTGTGTGTTTTCAAGGGTACGCTTCACTCATTGGCCGCATTGTGTCCTCCGGCCACTCGTCCTCCGTGATGCTGCTCCAGAAATACCACAAAAAGATCACCGCGATCAGTGTAAACCCAGTCTCGAAAAGGGCGCCGTCAATCTTTCCGTTCGTTGCTTCGCAGAGATGTACGCTGATGACGAAGTTGAAGACCTGGCCGACGGCGAATGAGAGTGCTGCAGCACTGAGACGTCCTATTTTTCCCACTTATCAACACCCGCAATCCCTAATTCTAGCTCTAACATCCAAAACCGACAAATTGATACTTACTCATTGGTATCTTTTCTCCCAGCACTTTGATCACCAGCACAGATTCCAGGATGACATATGCCGCAATCATGATAAGCGGGAACAGCAGATACAGTACATATAGCGCATAGTTCCTAATGCTGTCCGAGTCCTTTGTGAAGGTGCCTGTGTAGTTGAACCCCGTATCCACGGCAACATACGTCGTGCCAACAAAGAAGGCTAAAAACGACGTCCCCACCAGTCCAAGCGAGAGAGGTGTCCCGTCGTCCAGGAGCTGGTAGCCAACAACGGCGTTAAGCATCAGTACCCATGCGGTTGCTGTTATGGCGCCAATATGGAGGGCCGAGAACCAGACGAGAATGGTCTGGTTTGTGAGGAAGCCGCCGACGGAGAATATCTCGGTGATTGACATGAGGATGTAGCCAATGAGGAATATCTGGATTTCCCTGTAATTTGCATATCGTGATTAGTTGCATGCGGGATAAGCTTGTGATCAGTAGTAGTAGTACCTTCGTCCGACTGCGGCCTTTTTCCTTTCAGACATGAGTATCAACCCTATTGAACTACACACCGCGAGCGCAGCTAGTACAATTGAACCTACAAACAGTTAGCCCCGAGCCAGTGGTCTAATATTAGGCGGCACGCTTAGACGCAAGCGCCCATAGCCAAATAAACTTGTTAACAAAATAGACGCACCCAAATTCCTTATATAGTTATCACTGTTGTTGACCGCGATTCCAACCAATTGACACCGCTTCTCCACCATCGGATCCGTGCCATTCCTGAAAAGCTATCATTGATGTTAGACCGACCGAACTGAACCGAACCGAGCGAACGAGCGATTGAACCGGCCGAGCACACATGCAAACACACACATAAACTCGGCTAGAGATAGGATGTAGGTACGGCGGGAGGATAGGCAGGTAGGTAGGCAGGTAGGTATGGACATCTAAAAGAGGAAGAACGTACGTTGCATACTGGCAATGTCGAATCGCGACAAAAGTCCTATGCATAGCCCCACCAGTTAGCATTCGTTTCATTCCCGGGGTTCGTGGAGTTGAACAGGTTTCGATTCTTTCTTGCTTTCTCTTCAGGAGTGTGTGCCTTGCGTTGTTGTTGCGCGTCCAGGCCGATCCCTCCTCGTCGTTCGTGATTCAGACCAGCAACCAGCAACCAGAAGCTAACCACCAAATTCCTCTCGACCAGGACAAATAGGAAAATGGTTTCCTAAAATACAACGTACGATCAAATAGAAATAATAAACTTACATGAAAGTTTCCGAATTGGGACATTGTATCTGCGAGATTGTTATCCTTTCCTCCACGCAACGCAACAGATCAGATCGATGGATGGATGAAATAGAATTGTTGCAGCTGTTCGCGAAAAAAGTGTTGTGTGTGGGTTGTTGGGTTGTAGAAGTAAAGTAGGAGAGAGAGGAGAGACACTGCAAGAAAGAAAAGGGACGGGGGGGACGGGATGGTGTGCAAATGTGTGCCAAACGAGTGTATAGTAGCGAGCGATAGTAGTGTGTAATGTATTGTATCAAGGGCAGGCAGGCAGGCAGCACTGGCAAGCAGAACGGGGCCCCCGGCCAACTGTTTCGTCGTTGTACAATATCGTCTCGTGGCGGATAGACCTTCGATGGAGGGGGGGAATATGCTTGAATTGAGTGAATGAATGCAGCAGAGTGAGTGCGTGAGAAAGAAAGGATGAAGGGTGGGCCGACAACGCGCGCAGCAGGACGAGAGGGGGATAACTGAGGGTATGATAATGAGGAATTCAATGGAGTAAGTGAGCGGGTGAGTGATACAATACTATCAATGTAGCAGGATGTATTATTACGGATGGTACTCTAGCTAGCTAGCTGGCAATGCGTGCTCTCAGCCCTTCAACTTTTGGAGAGGATGTAGAAGAATCAGAAAGCGAAAGAGAGAGAGAAAAGATCTATCGGAGGTTTTGTTTATCGCAATTGTCCCTGCGGTGTTGCCTGCTGCCTTTGGTTAAAGGAAAGAAGGACATGGGATGAGGGAGCCGGTCACTCCACTGTTTCGGTACAAGTACTGTAGGCCTCCCGGGGAACATGATGATGATCTACAGTACCACCCTCACTGATACATTTTACCTACGTTGTACGTACATGTCACGCATGCAGTCACTCGTTCATTCCTTCAAGTCCTTTTCTGCCACATTTCGGCATCATCATACATATTGTCTCGAGAATCATCGGCGGTAAAACAGCAATTGATTGCATCGATACTTGGGGAATACACGCAGTATTATATTAAAAGCCTTCAGGATTTAAGTGTGGCTAGGCAGGGTGCGAGAACAAGGGATCAAAAGGGTCTGACATCAAGGTTGTTAAACTAGCGCATCCCTCGATCGTTGACACAGCAACCAACCAACATACACACACAGTGACAGAACCGTTCGTGCAGGCAGTGTAATACGACAGAAGGCGCGCTCGCTCTAGATCTCTCTGCTGCTGCTGGTAAACACCTCATGGGATTCATCCAGTTTCCTCACTGGCTCCCCGCGCGCAGCTGTTGACAACTCGCTTGCCATCGTTAGAACGCTTCTGAGAGGCTGTCAAGTAAAATAGCTTATTTCCGGTTAAAAGAGGGCAGGATTAAGTTATCTTGGGTAGCGGTTGTGGCCCGCCCTATCAGAACATCCACATACTTTACCCCCCTCCAGATGCAATTCTGCACGCATCATAGCTTCCTACAATTGTGTAGGCTCTACTCCATCTAGGCATCTAGGGCAAGAAAACTCATACCTGCTGGATTGAACCCCCGTGGCGCGCCCCCGTTGCCAATTGCCATTTATTTATTTCCACATATGTAAACCTATCAATCAGCTCAGCTCGAGACAAAATGCACTTCCACGCCTAAGCAAGGACTCGCATCCCGATATCCGACTGGGTCCTGCCCCAACTGACCAATATACGTTAAATTGCACGTCGACGGAAAAAGCCAAACACCCTCTCTCCCCTCCCCTCCCTCTGCCCCCATCTCATCTCTCCCCTTTCCCCCAGATCCTTAAGCCGCGCAAGGGTTCAGCAATCAATCTGGGGTTGGGCCTAATCCGTTATGGCGCAAGCGTCATGTATACGGTGCCTTGATTTCGATCGTCTATGCGATGTCACACACGCACGACATCTCCCGCTGCGAAGAAGAGAGGTCAAGTCAGGTACAAGAGATACCCTACATCATACATGTAGGTACACACACTTAACGTTTCTGTGGCTGCACACAAGCTTATTCCTCTGTCATCGTCCTCCTCCCCTCGCGTCATGCTGTGCGGTGAACCCCTTCCTTCCTTTCTTCCTTTCCCATATTTAGACAAAACCCAATTGCATGTTTGTCAGCTCTCTACCATGGGAAGAGAGTAGCCAGCCAGTGGGAGAAAGCTCTCCTTTCTGTATGATGTAGGCCCGGGTGCAGCAGTGTTTCAGCTTACCTCCGCCAAAACCATTCTAACGGATTGCAGCATCTGAGGGTGTTTTGTACCTACTTTCTGTAGTTAAACCATTTATTTTCTCTATCCTTCCCCTCCCCCGCAACTCGGGAACCGGTATCTCTTAGGCGGGTGTCTTGATTGTGGCCTTGACCTCTTGTCTATCGTGTACCGTATCGCTACAGTTGGCCCTGATACTGCTATCTAGTACTCACATTGGCCCACGAAGCGATTAATAGAGGGCATATCTATCATCTTTCTACCCAGAATTAAACATTCGTGCTTTAATACAATCCATCGCACTGTGCACATGTAGCAAGTAAACGCCGCGGTTGACTGACAATCCTCGTCAGGCCCGTGCTCAATCCCTTCCCTTACTTGCTTACCATTATTCCATCATTCATATCACACCACTTCCTCCCTCCGCCCACCGTCGCCAATTCACACCTAGAGATCCACGATCTCCCGCCAGAAAAAAACACTTGAATTTCTTGACCCTCTACTACATGTAAATGTACCACATCCTCGGTCGGAAGCAAACCCCTGCACAACCGATCGCCCATGAAACCCGTGTTATAGATTAATCTGAAGGGGGAGGAGGATACAATACCTATCTACCCCTCTACCTACATGTACTTCTTAGGGTACGTACGGAATCTGGGCCCGACAGTCGGATTTGTCTCCGTACTCTAAATACTCTGCGATCGATATGAACGATGTAGGTACAGAATGGCATCCGCGATTCACGCTTCGTTTCGTTCGCTAGAGCGCCGCAACCCGGTGTAGATTTAGCACAAAACTCACCTAGTAGGAAAAGGAAAGAAGAAACGAGTCCTGTAAATCCCATGCGCGCGCGCGGCAGTTCCAGGAATGTTTACACCAGGATCTCCCTCCCCCGTCCGCCCGCCCGCGGGCGCATCGCGACCCGAGAAACACAAAAACAAAACATGTGTGTAATTGCTCACACATCCACAGGTACTCTTGATGGGGTGGGAAGGTCGAGGCACATGTCTTGGCGGCCAATAATGATTAGCATACGGCAGAGTTTTTCATGGGTGATCACTCGTGTTGGGGTTTGGTTGGTTGTGGGTTTATTGAAAAACCCCGCTGGGAGTAGTTATCTTTTTTACCCAGTATTGGGATCGCTATCTATATCCCCCGCCCCGCTCTATAGCAGACCGTATATGAGCCCGCGGTTAAGTAGTGGCGTAGCTTACGAATAACTACATGTATACATGTGTACTTTCTTAAGATAAACCCTATCATCTTCGTCAATCGGTCTCCACTAGATAACAATCTCAAGCACAACTGGAAAGGTGCGGGGGCTGTGTTCTCGAATGTCCAAAAGGCCCGGTGCGCTCTGGAGTAATTGCGGGGAAAAAAAAAAAGTGCAAGTGCAGAAATCACGTGCACGCACGGTTAGTTGGGTTGCAAAGGAGGGGTACTCTAGAGTATTTGAATGGTCGAGTGATATTTCATGAAGGTGCATATGCGTTGTCAGCGCATTTAGGAGGTGGGGATATTTTTTCTTCTCAAAGGCCAATTAATCGTACACTATCCTAAGATATGCGGGTTCTTTGTTGTTTTATGAGGCTGTAACTTATCTATTCACTTAGTCTATCATCATGGGCGTAGAGGAATCATTCCATTCCACGGATGTACTCAGAAGTCAAGTATGTACGTGTACTTCACAGCCTTAGATCAGTTCCACTTTACCTCTTGGAGCCTCCAAATCTGCCCTCGATCGAGCCTCTCTCGAGTCATACAAAGTTCGGCAACTGAGTCTGCACAAGGCTGTAAGTACCCGCAATGCATGCACCGAAACAAGACACGATCATCATGGTTCGGTCTTCCTTCTAGTATCGACACATACTCCGGGGGCGCAATAAGATAGTAATTTCTCTGCCCGCAGGCGCCCGTTACTCTAATATCGTAAGCTGAGTCAGGATATAAGCTTAAGGGGTGTATTAGTTCTAGGTAACCTGATGCCTTCCTCCAGTACGTTTGGTACCTCATGGAACCTCCGGGAGTACAGTGTGCACAGGTCATATATATGAGGCGCTTTTCAGATAGGAGGTTTCTTCTCACATAAAAAGTGCCCAAAACATGCAGAAGTATGTGAATGGATATTTAGCGTCGGCGCGCTGGTATGCACCTCGCACTGAAAGTGGTTCCCACAGGCATTGAATATCACTCGTAGCCAGATGACAGGGCCGACGTGAGAAAATTTCCTCAACTCACCGCTGCCCGCCTGCCGAGGTGGTGGAATATATGAGAGGTTGCTGGAGTGACGAGCTTTGTAAATAATATCATCTCGGGTTTGGACTGTTGTTGGCTCGTAGATTGATAGATAGATATGTAGTTTATGAAAACGAAACCCCAGATATTCATAGCTTAAACGTTTATCACTAGAACATACAGTGAGAGGATTCTAGGATAAATAGATAGATGTCCTTCTCTGGTAATAGTAAGTGATACCGCTTGAAAGAAGAGGAGGAATCAAAGACCGAAGGGCCTGACTAAAGCAAATCTTAGCCCATTCCGCCCAGCTTGTGGTATCTAGAGCCAGCCCCATGCATGGCCAATCAATAATGACCTCTAAATTTCCTGGCTGGGTCGCGAGTACACTCAACATTAGGAGAAGACCTCCATGTCCATGATACTTTTAGGTACCTTCAAAAATTGCCATAACTGTAAGGTTGCATGTAATTAATGAATTAAACAAAAAAAAAAAAGTACCTCCAGAGGTCCTTCGCACCTTCAGTCACAGACACCACTATTCTTATGCTCCGATTCTCATTAAAATCTCTCGATAAAATGCGGTCCCCGATCTATTGGACGTGCTCACTGGGTCGCATCAATTCTTTCCCTCGTGTAGTGCTCTTTGAACATGTATAGACTGCTTTAGTATTTGCTACTTGCTGATACTGTGGGAAATCATCAAACTTCTGGCCATTGTGCTCTTGATCCGTCACCCTAGTTTATTATGGCCATAATTGATGTGAGACCTCAGAGATTCCACTTTTATCTCAGTAATTCACCTTTCACTTTCAAAAGGTAAATCGTTTATAGTGTATCTGCTGAAACAAACCTACCCAGGTAGAAATTCTCTCTCAACTTAGCTAACGATGACGTGGTATCGACCTGCCTGACCCAGACCATCCATCACGTATCCCGGTGAGCCCGGTTTATGTGTTGTATAATGCAAGGCCTGACTCAAAGGCGGGGTATCTTCATACTCACAAAGAGCTCACCACGATTGGCAAGGGGGAGGAGAAACCAACTACGAAAGAGTAGGGAATTCTCTAATCCCTTAGCTACTCTCTCGGTTTTCGTATTCAGTTCCCTCAGTTGCATAGTCTCCCAGTGCCAAACAAGTTTAAAGTCCGGCCATAAGCACGATAGTAGAATATAGCCAGCACTTTGATCACCCATTGGCAATGTCTGATCATGACGCCAGGAGCTTAGGGACGTCGACGGCCGTTCTCAGTCGTAGACTAGTGTCAATTGAAACACCCGAGCGAAAATCCCATAGGGAAGAAGAATTTTTTTCGTATATCTAAGATCCTTAAGAGTGTGTAGGAGAAAGTGGAGAGAAACCAAGTCCTGTTTGGGCCTTCTGCGGTAAAGAACCACCGGCGTTTGTCGAATATGGGTGGTGAGGGGTTCTACGGGAGTGCTCCCTTCGAGCACTCAAAGCCCCTCCAGGTGTGGTAAACAGAAAAGACAAAAGCCCCCTTCCACTGGCTGCACAGACTAGCCATCCTGGGCCGAGGGAAACACCGGGCGGAGCCTAAAACCTAAGGTCGAAATGTCCATAAGTTCACGATCCCAACAGTACCCATAGTGCCAAACAAACCAAGCAATAAAGAGGGTAGCACACGTTGATCAACATACAGATCGTGTTCTAGGACGCATTTTCAGGGGAGTTCTGGAACCGCACTGTACCCACTGATGCGACTCATATTCTGGGTCAGGTCATATATCAACACAAGCTTGATCAAGAGGTATCTTTGAACGTTACCCTCCACCCGCTGGAGCTCAAACCTTAAGGTATATTAGCACCGGCGTCGGTTGTTGGTTGCGAGTGATGAACTATGACTTGACCATATTCCGCCGGCGCAACTGACCTCTTCAACCGCTTAGGCACAGATCAGCAGTACCACGAACAAGAAACGAGAGTAAAGATGAACGGTCCTTGATGAGTAGGGGATGACTTGTGCGTATAATAAGTGTCGACGGAACCTGCCACGTTTGCAAACGAATGTCGGCCGTTATCGGAAGGCCGACACACAGTAGCCCTCCATATCTCTCACTGATAGCTCCACTAGAAGACCGCCGACACAACACCTCAAGTAAGGCGTCCGGACAGTACCGCCAGTGCGTAGCAAGTTACTGCGACGATTCAATAATCGTCTTTCACTTTTGCGGCAGCTAAGTCGGAATCCTAACTCGATGTAATCGTTCAAATTTGTATGGCAGCGACTGGGCATTGTAGTTACTTACTGAAAACAGACACGCGCGCGCGATGGCATATTCTTACTAGATCACAACCTCCGCCGGGTGAGGGTCACTTTTCTTGCTGTACATAAGTGCAAGTACATATCAGTGTGTCTCTCTCTAATCCACCCGAGTTGACGCGGCCCTCCGAGGTACGTAATATTCCTCACAAACTCATGTTTAAGCCGAGGCCAGAACTCAATTTTGCTAATTCCCATCAAGGAGGGTTTATAGCACCAATTGTTTTATTGCCTCTAGACAGGCTTGAGAAACCGAGTGAGTAACTGTGAGCCAAGCCCAACCCAACTTGTGTCAGGCTTAGCTGTTTCCCTTGAATATTGGCTGATGGTGTGATAGAATCTATTGGTATTACGTGTAATACATAGTATATAATTGAGCATTAGGCGCCGCTCAGGAACCACATTTACCAAACTGTTGGAAGCTCGGCGGTACTGAGAAGGAAGCTCAAGTGGTTCATCT
Organism: Morchella sextelata; assembly: GCF_020137385.1. Classification (NCBI taxonomy): domain Eukaryota; kingdom Fungi; phylum Ascomycota; class Pezizomycetes; order Pezizales; family Morchellaceae; genus Morchella; species Morchella sextelata. The sequence continues at coordinate 52,890 of NW_025408647.1, read as the reverse complement.
GCGAATAAGAGTCAAGCGCCTTTCTTCAGTATCACAACAACTCTATGGGATGGGGTTGGAAGCGCGGTAACTCATCGTAGCAGCATGCCACAGAGTGCCGAAATCTAAGATCGATATCAAAGCACATAAGTCACTCTGCAAATGCAAGAGTAGTCTAGCATCTCTCCATTGACATTAATCCATGTCAAGGGGGTGGGAAGGGGGTTCAGTACCTGGGATTCCCACACTGTCACCGACTGTAGTACTAACCAAGCGATACAGCAGTTGGTAGTTGGGTACAGTAGGGTAGACGGGAGGTTCCATTTTTATCGTTCTATGACCGAACACAACAGAAGTACATAAGTCCTACCGAATTTTAACCATTTATTCCGCATTGGAGGAGTGAACAGCGCGGCAGCGATGTGCAAAATCTTTACTACTAACTCGAACGGTTATGAAGTCCATCTTGGAGCGTCGTGGGGGAATTGGAGTCCAGCGTTCAATGAAGGGATTTATGCAAATAAAGACATGTATAGTCCTGGACAATATCGATGCATTTGTTTGTAATTTGATGGAACTTTGGGCATCATGGTCCATCAGGTACATGTATGCACCTTCAATTCAGGGGAGACATATTAAACATGCAGAGCTAAGTATCGACCCGAGCGGTGGGCCAATATTTAGACGCCTCGTGAGCCCGTCTCGGGCATACATGCGCAAGTGGGTACCAATGCACTCCGAAAAAGCAAAAGAACCTACAGAACGGGTGGCAAGCAGGGACTGGAGTCGCGGAATTCGAGATTCGAGCAAATCAGAAGCCGTTGCCAGCAGAAGTACTTCCAGGTTCTTTTTCTGCCTGCCCCGAGTAATCTATTTGGAATATCAATATCGACAGACCACGTACATGTACTTGTATGTCGATACTCCCGAAAATTACATATAGTTTAAGATATAATCCCGGTATTCTAGCTTTCTCTGTTAGTGCGGGTACGTACGTACGTAACGTTGATACTTTTCTTTTTGGCCGGGTAATTCTCCCGCGTCCCGCCGAGTGACGCAACATGAAGCTAAAAGCAATGTCGGACGTCCACCTGTGACTTCCTGATTAGTAAACACTCTTTTCTAGGCCTCTCTGCTTTTTTCTTCCGCCCCGGCCTCTCCTTCATCATTGTGCAGGGCTCCGCCTTATCTTTAGGCCTCTCAACCAGTTGCGGGGATATCTTGGTGGAAGTGTTCATTATGCAATCAATTGGCACCACACTATCATAAATATCATACCGTATATATCGCCTTCAGATCTCTAGCTTGAACAACTTCCGACTCACCATCTAAAACAGCCCACCTCACACTCCTACCTCAGCATACCGATTGGTTTATGTTTCATTAATCCGCTGTGCAACAGATTGGTCCTGTTGAAAACACTATGACGGCAACATTATCCTTGGGTTCGACATATCACTTTGAGCCACGATGCCATTCAGTCAACAGGTAGGCCGGCAGAAGGAGGAGCTCATAAGCTTAAAGTTTTATAATTGGTGGGAACGCTATGTTTGTATTTACAATCATACAGTTGTCAAAAGGAAGAAAGACAAATGGCTAGAGCTCGGCCAAACGACTAAAGACCGACGAACGATATACGTATCTATATCACCTTCGCCGAACGGCACATGTTAGATCCCATCGGATGCATATGTTTTGGATGAGTTTCGAAATCTTGTGAATTGACTTTGAAACTGGATATGGATCTGCTAAGGCCATCACCTTTTGACATCTGACAAATAAGCTTTGTTTTTACCATTGGCCCGATGATACTATGTACCTGACATAGTTGTCTCATCAGATGCATCGATGATTATCACCCACTTGCGGCTTGAATGTTTACAAAAAATGTTTTGTTGAGAAGGTTCGGTCAACGTGAGACATATCATTGCGCAGGGGAAGACCACGCGGCCGAGCGCACGGTCCACAGCACATACTCAGGAGGCATTTTGGGGACAACGACGAGCGACAAACAGGGATCCTGGTAGTCAAAAGAGTGGCGCTCAGGCTGGTATCTAGTGGTTTTATTGGCTGGAATCCGGTTTTCGTCGTTGTCCCAAGTTCGCCGTCCCAAAAGCGATTATATCACTTCCGGCCAGACATTATAAGTCAATCTGTCTCGGTGAACAGAGGAATTGTGGGGACATGTAGACCACAGGTGCTTGATGCGTTGTTGCACCATGCTTCGAATGTTACAAACTGGGACTCGAGGACTATGAAGCAGGTATGTCGTGGGCAGTTCGTACGCACGACACTACTTATGCACCCCAAATGACAAGTAATGAATATCTGGAGTGCATTATGACTTGGACTAAGACAGCGCCCAGAGGCCACAGCATAGCCATTCCCGGAAATTGAACCTTTTCTCTGACATTTGAGGGACACTCTATTTTGTGAAAACATCGAGTCTCATTACTAATGTTTCAAACACATACTTTCGGGAGATCTACGGTGTTTATTGATACCGGATCTGCAGTCAGTAATCAAGCTTCCTTCCTTCCCGCAAGAACGCAACACGCGTTCATCCGGAAGTTTCCGAACATGCAAGCCGTGCAGTGTGCATATAGGTAGATATTTTGATGTCTCAACTTTAACTACATCTCAGAAGCGAGAGAGTTGGCACGCCGGAGATGGGGTTCCCGACAGTAATGTAGCTAGCCACCTGGATTTTTTGAGCAATGTTCACGATAAGAATTTGACGACAATTGCAGCGTGCCTACATTTGCTACCAAGATAATGCTTATGTATGTACCCCGAGGTTCTAGGCTTGTGGGGAAAGGGGATCGAGAGGTTTAGAACGGGCCTTCATGCTGAAAAAGGATTGGCATTGGTTTCTGCATAGACAAAATATCTCCGTCCTTGCGGATCTCCCAGGTTCCGGAGTTCCATCAGCCCTGTTATCGCTGGTAACCAAATAAACGTGCATATGTTTGCCAATCGATAACGTTCGCGCCCACCCGATTTCCCTTCGTTCTGGAAGTGTTCCCGGGTTGGTGGGAATTAAACTACAGATATGTGCTCCTAGTCCGAGCTGTCCGAGCACAACCTCAGACCTTATCAGCACAGATGGCTATTCTTAGAAAGGGGACAGTCTTGTCTCAGGTTTTCTACTTAATGGGAGTTCTCCACTTTGCTCCCTTACTTCTTCTTCCTCTTGAGTTCTGCATTCTTCAAAGCACTATCTCCTTTGCCTGTCTTTACTGTTATTTTGGGGGGTTTGTGGACTTGTTTTTTTCTTTCTCTTTGTATGATATCCCGGACATTTCTTAATTACCGGTCGATTTCTACTTAAAGCACCCACCAATTACATATAGTTTTGAATAGCTACTCACTCCACAGTTCGCTCTGGTACGATACCAATCTTATTTCTTTCCACCTCAATATTCTACTGCTAATACTTCAAATCAGTCTTCGTATCCGAGTGACTCTATTCCACAAAAGCCGTGTACACATAGTTCTCGGTTCCTTTCCCAAACATTCTGTAGGTTTCCTTCCCAACAAGTCAACTTCAATAACGTGACGTTCTAATGATTACCCAAGAAGCTGTTGGTGACAATATTGTCGTCGATCCACAATCTATGCTGTAGTCTCTTTTGCCAGTACTGTACTTGAAGTGTACAGAACGGGCCTTTCACTCTAGCACCCTGGCGTCGAGAAGCACATACACATATACTGGTTGGTCTATGCATCTACTATCCAATCGCATTGTTGGGCTTATATCATAACCCTATACTAACGAAAACCTCCCACAGCACTCGAACAAATACCACCAGATCCCTGCCGTCATCCACCATCACGGCAGCACCTGGATTCAACTACCCCACGACAAAATACAATGGTTCTTGAAAGGTCGAAACGCATCAGATTAAAACGCGCCGTCGCCTTCTCTCACATCGCTGTCGCCACCTGTACACTATCCTCGTCTATCTGCACGGCTGTATATGTCTACAAACCCAACCCGTGCATCGTTCCTTTGACTGTTGTTCTTATGTTAACCGGCTCTGTACTTTACCTAGCGCTGTGTATCTTTGATTATTTGTTGATAGGGAGTGCAAAAAGCGTCGATAGTACTATTTGTATTTGTAGATCGAAGGAGTCTTATGAAGCGAGTACTAACTCGTAAGCTTGATTATTACAGGTGTTTAGGTTTGGGTTTGGGTTTTGGTATAATTAGTAGGAGTTAATCTTAATAAACAAATATGCGGAAGCTGAGGCTTCCTATGATGAGACAGGAGTCTCCCGCATTTTTTCCTCATGAGTATTCAACGTTCTGTAGTCATAGGAAATCACTCGCCGCTTGGCAGCGATTTCGGATACCGAGTCATCACCTGTGTTCACTCGGGGCTTGCTTTTCAGTCATTCTCTCGCCCATTGATAGCTTGATATAAATGAATTTTTCAGATATCAGTGAAACACCCCTTGATTGACTATAGCAAAACATTCTGAACCTACAAAGAGCCAGGACAGAACCACCTGCGCGCGATGACCTCAAGTATTTCTTGATCATATCATGCCTATACTATAGGGTTAATAACTACATATATATATATCTGAAGACGTACCGGTATTTTTTATATGACTGGACTACCAACTAAGCGCCGACCCTTCTTCGTGGCCAATGAGGGAGAAAATGTGGCAACGCCAATAAGTCTTTTATTTCATGATCAACTATTCGACTGTCACTAATGCCCAATCGTTCATCTGGCTCTATCAAGGTTTACGGCCTCCATGAAAATGAGCAAATGTTCAGCATCTGGCAGTCTAAAGAATAATAAGCAGAATTAAAACGCCTGAGAATGCGCATCTTCATTGGATGCGCATATAACACCCCAATACTATGGGCTGAGCTGCTACACATTAACGGTAGGTTTAAACAAGATAATTAAATGGCTCAATATATATCTGGTTGTTGTAGGTATATAGTAGTACTACCGCGATCCAAGAGCCGGATAAAGTCGATTCTGTTCTATCCAGCCCTTTCCTGAGAAAATCTATTTATCCAGGAGGCTTTGAGGGTGAACCAGTCTACCGGATACTCCTAGCCATACCCAGAAAGCGCTAGTTCCAGTAACTCAGTTCATTCAGAAAAATCTGTCCTCTTCTGCACGTCCTCCAAAGCACGTTCTACCTCAACTAAATACTACTGTTGTATTAGCTACTTCCACATACACCCTAGTACATATAGTCTCTGAATCTTTGTAGCATTGGGGTTTTTAGCGTCGCCTAAATCTCCAGCCCAAGCTTGGATAGCTATAGGCTCGACTAGTAGACCGCATTATATTAAGCTATTAAAAAGAGTTCTAGCTGTTTAACTAGTATCCACAAATTACTGCCAACCGGATATCATTGATATTAAGTATATGTAGTCATTGGAGCTGTAAATGTTATATGCGAGCCTAGTTTATTTACGTGCGTATTAAGCAAGGTTAATATCCCGGTCAATACTATATCTAAATAGAATAGTCAGGTATCTCTGTCATCACGAAAGGTTTCTATTGGCTGGTTAGTTACCTCCCATCTCTAGAGTATAGTCCGGTGGGCTACAGCTGTCGATAGACAAAGAGTTGGTGCATTAAGGGAGACGACATGCATGTTTTCATGCATGTTTTCTTAAGTCATCAAACCACGAGTTCTGTCATGATATATGATAGCCCCTCTGACCAACGTTATAACCTTTATACTTTCCATCAATGGTTCTTCTTGAGCTCTTCTGAAACTAACACTTCACGCGAGCAAGGAATCGATCTCTATTCCGAACCATTGTATAGAGCTGTATGTTCAATTCGAAACACTAAATAGAGCTGTGAGTTTTCTGGATCTTTACATACTTTTCTTGTGATATCGGCGGTTCCTCGAACTGATATTTAATTTTATATGCGGCCGGAGGCCGCTCCTCACTAGTAACTACATATAACTACATATATAAACACATAGACGACCGAGATAGCAGAAAGCAGAACTCGGACATCGGTGCATGCAACACTAGCTCAAATTGCGAGACATTGGCAGGTACATAGTTCATAAGTAACTACATTTTTTTGGCCTTCGATATAAAATTAATATACGCACGGAAATGGAAGATGAACCCACTATGAAATTTGACGGCCAAAAGGGTAACAAACTTCGCGTTATATAGACAGTATCCTAGGGAACCGTATGCAGTGTCTAATCCCCTCAAATCCTGGTTAATAGATTTTCTACTAAATTCCATAGTACTATAGCTATCGAATATAAGGTGGTTTCATTTGGTTTTACTGTAGCTAATTGCGATTCTGACAACAAACGGAATTCGCGCCGAATTTATATACTGCATCATATTTATATAACTGATCTAGATATATGTAATAAACTCCACGTCAAATCACTGGCATTGGAGAGATATAGATTCAACGTCTGATACGGAGATCATACCAGATAGGCAGGTCGTTGCTACAGTCTTCCGCGATTGGTCTAGGGCCTAAGGCCCTAGCTAGATCTAGACTTGACAGGATATTAGGTTCATCAAAATAGAGTGGTTGAAAGGACCACCAGTTTTACGTCAATTTCGCCATCCCCACATGTTCGTCGCTCGGTTCCCTAAAACTACTTTATGTTATCCTATAACCCGAGATCTCGGGTAAATTAGAGTAAACAAGCACCAATATATTTCTGTCGAAAACAATATATACCCTGCGCGATTCAAAAAATCGCGTGCGCACAACGTGCCGATGTGCTCCACATGGCCTAAATTGATCGTACCATATCCCAATTAAATCAAAACCTTGCCTTATGCCTCCCCGTAGACATATTAGAATTATGTGTGTAGAGCTATGCCCCATTGCATTCCTCAATCTCTTTTGATAATTGTCGTGAATACCAAATTATGCCAAATTTCTTTACCAGTGAGAGGTTGTAATATTCGAATTTCGCGATTGATTGCAGATTGAAGTGTGGAGTTACATCGGCGCGAATCGTGGTTAACCCAAACTTTGACGAGTAGAGGGGGGTGGGACGTCGGCTTTTACTATACGCGCATATTATAGTTAGCTTGGATGCCACCTGAATATTTGCAATCTGGGTACTCGTACTAATATATCGCACGCGTACGCCTCTATACTACTGCACACCAGACCCACAATAGTACACTAACAACGATTAGTAAGAATGATATTCGCTCAATAATATCGATATTGATAATTAAGGAATTTGGAATACCTAATAAGGGTAAGAGTGAAATAAACGAGTTTTCATCCTTTTATTTGTTTTTCAAATCCCTGAACCATGGCCAAAAAATAGGTTTTTACCGAAATATGTTTTGAGAAGCAATCAATCCCACACAAGCCAAGACCGACTATTGCAACGTTCAACCCTCTATTTTCATTTTTCGATATTCTCCTACTCTGTTGCTTTTTCTGTGTTTCCACGTATCGAGTCTTAGAGATTTTTTGGTCAGCTTAATTGTTTCTTTTCGGAACGGATAAAAATGTAGTGTTACGGCTACCCTAACCATGTAGGGTTATATGCAAGCGGATCAGAGTTTTTAGCGCCACAAGGTAGGTACATACAGCTAGCATCGGCAAATCTGAAGCGAGGTCGTAAGAGGTGAGTTTCTCTAAATTTCCATAAAAATTATTGATGTCATGGTTGTTTGGCCATGGGTTGTCGGTTTTCGGCATGTACTTGAATAATCTATTCCATGAGATGTGGTTCCGAGTGACGCACTGTGACTCACTCTTCGAATTTAGCCGAATGCTAGCCTTGGTTTTAGCTCCTGTCCTGATGGAATCTAGCATATGATTAGCATCTTAGAGCTGATGTAACAAAGAAGGCGGGCCTTGCACCTGGCTGACTTGCATGTACTGTCGTTCACGGGGTATTGGCGGATACTGGGTATTGGCGAATTGCAGGTAAAAGTTGGCTTGGCTGTCTCTTTTTTGCCCTGTCCGCCATCACCCAGTATCCGCCAATACCCCGTGAACGACAGTACTTACATATCGGCAACCCTAACATTGGTGATCACTTGGCAGTTGGTTTGACAGCCTTATTTCTAGCAATATGCTTGTTATGTGATACATTAGTGCCTGGACAAACGTCATAGCAGGAAAATTTGCTTTTTTGGTGTATCTATCAAGGGTGATTTTCATGGTATGACCCCCCCCCCCCCCCCACTGCTGCACTTCGGCAGGTGTCAGAGATTTCCTCGGCATGGATGAGGGTGTTCGTTATATTACACACTCAGCCATCTTCTTGCCGGAGATCTGTAAGTTCATCCCTGAGCACCTGTGATCGCTGCAAAGTCTGCTTTAATAGAAATTATTTTTTCTCTTGAGGCATGTACTGAATCCCCAACAATCGCCCAGTTTCAGTATCGGCTGATAGCTAGACGCTGGGTTCATCTAGGCGACCAAATATTCCAAAGCCGTGTCATCCGAGATGTGCCCCCTTTGATCTTCCGTGTGCTAATTCTGATAGGTTGGAATTACCAGGGGTGTAGTTCTTTAGCTTCTTTGAGGGCATCTGAAAATCTCTCGATGATCGCTACGGATCCGAAGCACAAGAGAATCCATTAAAACCGAGCCAATTATTGTAGTTGTATCCTATTTTAGTCGTGTCCATGTGACTAAATTTAATACTGATGAGAAATTCCCGTTCCAATTAAATAGCTGGGATGACATGAGAGTAGTCAGGTGATTGAGTCATCGGATTAAATTCGGGCATGGACTACCATAAAAGATAATGATTAGAGTCCTGTAGAACATGATCTTTTGAGATATCAGTAAGGGTATCTTGGGAATTGGGATATACCGATAACGGGTCGTTCATCCCGCTTTACCAGTCCTTGTGGAATTATGTTTACAAAGCGTGCCCTGGATTCTAGTTAGCCATGGGGAATTTAAAGGGGCCTGTTATTCAATAAATCAAGTTTGCTTACCCTGGTTGTCTGTTTCGATTCGAATGCCTGTTATATTCGGGCTCCGCAAGGAAAAACATGATCCAACCCCCATTGGCAGCAAAAAACGGCAAGCCTACTCTGATAACTGGATATAGATATAACATTGCTCTTAACCTCAGCTTTCATCCTGAACTGAGGGCTTGCTGAGTCACGGTTTCACCAAGCTGTATGGTTTCGTGATGAGCATGAGTACTAACCGCGAATCGAGCTTTACTATCTAAAGTTAACTGTTCTCATGAAAGTTAGTATGATTATTATCATTTGCAGAAATCATGATGGAGAATGATGAAGAAGGTCGTAGTAAATCTGTAGATTGTAAAATGATAGTAGTAGAAGATCGAATCTAGAGCTTAAGCCTAGTGCAGTTTAACCAATGATCCGCACCAAGATTCGCGAGAAGGGTTGGTCAGGGTAACATGTCGCCAATCTATGCCAAGACTGCGGGGAGCCAACCAGGGCCCACACCAAACTCGACTCCCCCAACCAGAGCGTAGTAACCGAATGATCGACTTGTGTCCCCCACGAAGCAACCTCGGAACCATCCCCCAAGATTCGAGATACCGAATAACCACCACGCCACAAGACGCATCTCTACCGGATGGATATCAACAATCCCCAAAATTACGAGGCTGAACACGTGCATCGTGTCTATGAACTCATCGCCTCCCATTTCTCTGCAACACGTTTTAAGGTACATATTCTTTACTATCAATTACGTATTCTCGACCAATACGGACTGGACTCTTAATGAGGCTTTACTGACTGAATATACTTTAGCCATGGCCAATAGTTGAAGGTTTTCTAAAGGGCCTTCCTATTGGCTCGATAGGATTAGATTTAGGGTGCGGCAACGGAAAGTATCTAACAGTCAATGAGAATGTATTCATGATCGGGTCAGACAGGTCAGTCACGGGTTCAATTCATTTGGGGTTCATTTTTTTTTTTTTTTCAATTGTACAAATTTGCATAAATTGATTGTTACGTGTAGGTCAACTGCCCTTGTACGAATAGCCCACGACCTAAAAACCCAGGATTCCTTTATAGCAGATACTTTAGAGCTGCCCCACCCAGACTCCCGATTTGACTTTGCAATTAGCATCGCTGTTATTCACCATTTTTCGACCACAGCGCGAAGAGTCGCTTCAATACGAAGCATCCTTGCTACGCTAAAGCCATCTGCCAATGGCGAGACTAATGGCGGGAAAGCGCTTATCTATGTCTGGGCCTTGGAGCAGCCGAATTCAAAGAGAGGCTGGAAAGAAGGTGATCCACAGGATGTCATGGTCCCATGGCAAACGTCCGAGGGTTATTCAGGTGTGAAAGGTGGGAGCGGTAAGCTGAGCAAGGATGACAAAGTAGTCACGTACCAAAGATACTACCATCTCTATAAGGAAGGGGAGTTGGTGCAAGATATAGTGGCTGCTGGAGGCATAGTACTGGAATCTGGTTATGAGAAGGATAATTGGTGGGCTATCTGTGCCCCTCCGCACAGGTAAACGGGATGTATATGTGTGTGTGTGGATGAGAATCAAAGATATTGCTCACCTTTGCACTTTGGCTGGACGGGGTTTGGAAAGACATTGTCTTGAACCAGTCATCACAGAATGGGGGTGTTTGCAGAGCAACGGCCTGCAGCATACATCCAGTGAGTGATAACCAAGTGGGATGCCTGCGTATCAGGCATCTGGTTTGGAATCACAACAGAACGACCCGTCTCACTCGCCGTCAATGCGTTCTACACCACAGATCATGTTTGAAACTTGTTTATTACTGTAGCCCTATCAACCATGTCTAAATTTGGGCCGGAATCACTCCCGATCACCACAGCCGAATTTGACGTCCCGGGATATTCTTATTGTAGGTGTATAATCCTTGTCCCATTATTCTAATGATATAATGTATCCGTTTACTATATGCAATGCAAACCCGAGGCCTAGCAAACGAAGCTAAAGTAGTCACAAACATCTAAACTTAACAGGCATTCGGGAAAACAGCAAAATACAGGAGAAAAAATACAATCAAATACAAACAGAACCGAACACATTTTCGCTCTTACAATCCGTTGCCGCCGTTTCCCTAGTTGGGCCAAGCCCGTATATAAATGATATAAAGAAAAAGGAAAAGAAAAAGAGAAAGAAAATCATAGAGTACAAACGGTCTATCATACCGCACAAATTTGTCTATAGAAAAAGCTTACCGATACTCATGGACTAGTATCTGGTCCGGAGAGTTTGGTTGTCGATCTACTTGGTAGTATCTTCTTTTCCTAAAATGGGACCGGCTTCCACTGGAGGCGCAGAAGGTCCCGAAGATGATCTTTCATCCGGCCCCTCGGGGGTTGGACTTCGGCGCGGACTAGCTTTTTTCGGGGGGACATCGAGTGCAACTGAACTTTGGGAGAATGGTACAACACCAGCACGCCTAGCCATTTCCTTTTCGCCTAACTGCCAGTGCATACTTTCAGCTGCTCGCCAGGGGATATTCATTTCCTTCGCAACCTGGCTCCACATCTCTTGTTTAAATCTATTTCTCACAAAACCCATTGTCAGCGGGTTGTTTTAAAGTCGCTCACGTCGCACCACGGAAAGGCATTCCGAGATTAAATCCCCGATGAACCTTGGCCGATCCCTGGGTTTGAACTAGGTGAAATTTACCTTTCATACAGACGAGCCAGCCGGTCTTTTCTCTCCTCGTCCCACTCAGATCGGCGTTCCAAGTAGTTCTGATAATGAAGACGACACGAAATTGCAGACCTTCCAGGCAATTTTTTTGAAATGTCTTCCCACTTCAGGCCACTCCCTCGAAGATTGATGATAATTGCATCTTCATCGGGACTCCACTTGCTTTGGCGTTTGGCAGGCGAGGCTGTTGAATTTTCGGGTAAAGGGCGCTTTGCTGAGGGGGATGGAGGTGGTTGCGATAAAGTTTGAGGAAGGTGGATAGGCTCCTTCTGTTTTGGAGGCTCTTTCTGCTTGGGCGGCATCGGAGCGAGGAGGTATGAGATGGAAGCCAGCGGGACGGTGTTACCCGGGTTGGATGGGAAATGTTTGTCGGTTTATGACGTCGAGAAAATCTAGTGTGGGGGATTATGGTGTTATTCTCACTCAGATGAGCACAAATGAAGGAGGTGTAGGAAGATGGAGGTGATGAGGTGAGAGCAGATGCGCTTCCTGCACGGTGACTTATGAAGGAATGGATGTGGGCGGGATAAGTCTAGCTCAAGCTGAGGGTGGCGTGGGGCATTTTAAACCCTTTCCCTCTATTCTATTGGTGTCAGGCAAATATGGGTTACCTCGTTGGATATTTTGGAATCAATTCAACAGTCTGTGACAGGGTTGGATATAGATACGGGAACAAGATATTCATTTCTACGATACCTTGGAACACTCGATATACGTGCGGGAGATCAATGAATCACATTCTTTTGGTGGATGATGTCTCCTCTCTTCAATATGAGCCTTTTGTCAGGACTAATTATCGTGTGTTGACGAGTCAAGGCCAGGGGGCGTTGTCTCGTTAATTCTCTTTGGGGGAGCTTTTGGCCACTTGAAATTTATTAAACTGCACTCAGGTTGGAAATTTGTCTAGCACCAATACATGTACATGATAGACGAATTGCGTGTAGGTCTCAGGGGCGTTGATTGAGAGCTTGACTGACGTATATTACAAGGGGTTTCCCATGAGTACATGTAGGTATAAAAATCGCTACTGTAGGAACCTGTATACATGGATGCTGTATTGTTGTAAATTAAGCCTAGAAGAGCTTCCCTTAAACTTCTAGTGTGTCTTGAAGATCAGACTAGTTACTATCACTGTACTGTACATAATAAAATCATACAGCCTATACTTCTGATCCTGGGAAAATACTAGTTTGGGGGGGGCGTTTCATTTCTAAGTGAACCATTGAGGTGTAACTCTATCTAGAAAGACTGTAGGGCTTTCCAAAAAGATGCGATGAACCGAAGGACAATGCGTACACTTGAAGTGGCTAGACTCGTACGCAATTGTGCTTCCCTCTAGGGGGCTCGTTTGGCCCGTGCACGTACTTGTTAATGGCCCAACTGGTGCTACATACGCAGGTAAGGTGTGACAGTCACCAGAGAATACCCATTAGTAGGTGGCACAGCACAGCTGTGATCAATCGAACACATCCTTGATCTGGTATAACGTTCTGAACTGTTAGAACTACATCCACAGCTGTATTTAGACCAATACTTCGTAGCTGGTATTTTACTTTTTTCGTTCTGTTTGATGGGAAAAGCTGATCAATGAGTTGTGGTTCTTACCAGGTACCTACATACCTATATATACGTACTGTATATACATGTACATGTATTCATGTATTATAATTAACATGTGTGATGTGTTTAATTTATCAGCCTAGGCCCTGCAGGGAAGAACCAGGTAAAGGAATTCTGGACTCCTTAACTGGAGGCTTCTGGAAGTTTTCAGATATATGGATCCAAAACGGTGGGAGACCACCCATCATATCGGGCCGTTACCTTGGAGAAGCAGCACCATGTGTATTTACCAAGGGTCCACTCTATTTCCTTGTCATGCTGCAAACGAAAAAGGCTTCTTGGGCACGTGTGACGTCGGGTTATGTTTGTAAAATATGTGTGCTCATTATCGGACGAAAGCATTTCTTTTTCTTTTCCTAGGTGTGGTATACATTGTCGTAGGGGTGTATACTATTAATCTAATTGGTACTGTATTGGAGTGCATACATGGAGCACGTTTCGATGTTTCCCGGCCGTCCCATGTGCATTCATTAATGATTTGAGTACCCGCCTCCTTCTTCTTCTTTTCTCATTATCATACTTGCGTTTATTTCTCTCTTTTTTGCTGCTTTTCTGTGATTTCATCTGAGATCAACATACTCAACCTAGCGATCTGCAAGAAGAGTATGCTCTGCGGCTCGAAACCTACCATTCGGTAGGCTTGGACCGGGGTACAGATGTCCCACCGATACACCAGGATCTGATACATATGTACAAGCGAAACAGAAGGTAGTGTCACAGCAGCCATATATCGGAATCTGTCAACAGATATCCGACTTGGCTTTCTCCGTCGCAGTTACTCTACTATGGCATCCTCCACCTTCTCAGCGAAGGGGCTTCTTGCATGAATATGAGTTGTGTCACTTAATGAATTTGTGCGTGGGAAAATAACTAAGTGTGTAGGTAGTATAGTAGGTGGAATCAAACCAGTGCTCAATCTCATCCACGTTGAAAGTTTCTGGTAAATCATTACGTGACTCTCCGTAGAGAATACATGTAGTATACACATTACACTGTGTAGAAACACGTTTGGAGATACATTAGATGTATACATTATTTGTATTACTGAAATACATAAATGTTTAATTGTAGTAAGGGGCTTGTGGAGTCCATCAATCAACGTGAGGATGCATCATTAGTAACGTTGTCCTCAAGTACCCATCCAGTAACGGATCGTTTACCCCACTCAGTCCTGTCAAGCAAAGCACTCTCTGTGCCTGTTATATTGGCAGTTCAACACCACGAACTATAGCGGAGGAACATACTCACGAATAACCACAACGCATAAACAGCAACCAGGCTAGCGAGCAAAGCAAACGGGGCCATCAACACTAGCATCGGCAACGCATCAGGACCACCAGCCAGAATACAGTTCAGTACACACCCACAAAACTCAAGGACAGCAGACATCAGCTTTGCCATCATCGAAACAGCAGCAATGAGCTTTGTAACAGCCGCGGACGTTCCAGTGAGAGTCATATCTGATAATGCTGCTGCTGAACGCCGTATCACACCTTCATGGACCATCTCAATCCTGAAAGCAAAGCTGGAGACAGTTACGGGAATCCCACCATCTTCGCAGCAACTCACACTGCGTCTACCGCATGCACCTCAGCCTATTCCCATCTCGAGCCACGATGAGGAGACTACGCAAATTGCCAGCTTTCCTCTTCAGCCTTACGTTGAATTACACGTATGACATCCCCCCCCCCCTCTCGACAGCTGTCGACCTCTATTTTTGATATCTATTTTTCTATGCCTGGGTCCTTCTGCTTGCTTCCGTCAACTCTTTCCCATTATCGGCGTTTTTTTCTTTTTCCTTTTCCCTCCGTTAGCACACAATCTTCTATTCGATATACTGCTTTACTCTTTAAAAAAAAAACATTTTATGCTTGTACTTTTTTATTTGCCCCATTTTCTCTTTATTTTTTGATACGCCCTCCCGCAGCAGTCCTACGTAGTTTGCCAAGCCTTTGTCATCCTGAGTTTTGTGTTGCCTGGCGGAAAAAGAAAACAAAAACTCATACTCTACACCCCCCCCCCCCCAAATCTCAATTCTGACACAGTGTCTCTGATTAATCATGCCCCATGTTTGAATAGGTTGCCGATACACGCCCGCTATCTGCTCGTCCCAACTTTCAGGACCTTTCTGCAGTCGAGAAATACGTAATGCCGGTGGAGGAGTACGACAAACTCCAGGATTCCGTTCTGGCATGGAAGCGAAGAAATAAGCTTGGTCGATTCGACCCCAACAAGGATGAGAAGGAACAGCAGGAGCTGAATCGTCAGTACGAAGAAGTTGAGGCAAAAAAGATCGTCGTGGGTGCGCGATGCCGGGTGGGTGGCGCGGATTTGGACCGCCGAGGTACCGTTAGGTATGTCGGAGAGGTTAAGGAGATCCCTAATGGCGGAGTTTGGGTGGGTGTGGAGGCCGATGAACCAACGGGTATTTAGCCCCCGAATTAATCCCCCGTGTGGTCGTGTTTCTCCTGCATAGGAGGCCGGCACTTGTAGCCACCTTCACCTTGGCTAACCGGTAATCCACCCTTTTGTTGGGTTTTGCTTCTTGAACAGGTAAAAACGATGGCTCTGTCAATGGAGAGTACTACTTCAAGTGCCCACCAAAACACGGCTCTTTCGTGAGACCAGACCGTGTTGAAATTGGTGATTTCCCGGCTGTTGATGACCTTGGTGATCTGGAGGAGATCTGAGGAGGGCATGTCGTGGAATCAAGGAAGATACCATTTAGCTATTTAGCGCCGCTTGCGTGACGATCCATGGAAAAATAGTAGAGTAGCTTCTTTTTCTACAAGTAGAAGCAACAACTGCTTGCGATTTCCTGACTTTCACTGGTATCGCTTGAAATTATGCAGGTCTAGTCTTTCTTCTACCTACCGGTGTGTTAAACCTTGGGGGATCGGACCGGATTTAGGTGTTACAAGCGTCCCAAAAGACATGAAGTGAGTCCCTGCCATCTAACGTTGTTTTCCCTCTCCTCAAAAGCTGGTACATACAGTCGATACAGTACCGCAGTAGTTGCTATTTTACCGTTTGCTATCATTTCACTACTCTTGTACCACATTTCATCATTTGCAGGGACAGATCCCTTCCCCTTTGAGCCCAGCCGTGTATGCAATAATAATAGGAATATTGCATGAAAAAAGCTGCTTGCTGCTCATGCTCAGCCCTCAAAGACCTGCCTGCATTCAACACAGTGGAGAATCGGGGCAGCATACCTAGGGCAAGTATTACAATCCCAAATAGGGCTCCTAGTAAATAAACTAGCACTCGAGCTAGCTCTCCCGGGGGGATAGAGTAACGTGAGACTGAGACTAGGTTGGGGGGTGCAAGAGATGGGGCGCAATTATTTACAAGAACTATTACTAGCCTGGGAATGGGGAATAGGTATTACAGTATTTCCCATGGGCCCAGTACTTGCGTTCTGAACACTCCTCAGGCTTGGATAGGTTATTGCAAGCGTTGTCGATAGATAATCATTTTCTTAAAATTTTATTTTGTTCTTTCCCTCTCTTTTTTATTTTTTTTCTTTTTTCTTTCTTCCCTGCGCACGCAGTACTACGATAACAACTAGCAGCAGCTGCTGCTGCTAGTTGTCGATCAATCAATCAATCAATGGCTTGGTGGTTGAAAAAGGTATGTAAAGCGGGGCACGAAAAGGAAAGGCAAAAATTTCTGTTTGTGTTACTACATCATGTACATATTATGTTTGGAGGTACATTACATACGGAGGATGATTTTCACTGACGGGTGAGAACGGGTCAATGATGTACGATTGCAGTATTTTGCTGCATCCTTTTTTCCCGAGCAGAAGGAGGGCTCTTCGATCACACGACGCCGCCGGAGAGGGCATTAGAAACAAAACAGTCTCAGACTGCCAATTGAAGAGATCTTGGAAATCCCAGTCTAGGAAAAAATAAAAACAAAAAAAGAAAAGGGCGTGAATGAAAAAAAGTAAATAAGAAAACTGCACGGAAGGTGCTATGGACGGGATAGAAGGACGTCTAGATTCGTGGAAATTGACAGGGAACCCCATAACCCTTACCTGTCAATCAAAATAAATAAAAAAATCACGCCTCTATTCGATCGATCTTAGATTATGATTCCCCCCAGGTCCCTGGCCATTATTTTAGGGCCGGGGGAAAAAGGGGGGGGGGGGGGGGGGTCAATGACGCGATCATTCACTTTTCAGTGGTACAGGTACAATTATAGATGATATAAGGAATCAACCCTCCACAACCTCAATGCCGTCATCTATCCCAGCCCGGCCCTGCCCAGGAAGCATGCGCCTCTCCCGTTCCCGAAGAAGATGAAGAAAAAAAATCACTAAAAGAGAAATGAAGAGCATCGAAGCCCAGGCCACTCGAAGCGTACGTAGGGAGCCATAAAGCTTCTGTCTGGGATGTGATGTGATGGCCCACTCGGTAAATGCTCACTCAGTTAAGGTAGCGGTTGGTAGCGAGCGGTTGGGACATCGCTAGCCTGTCGCAACTGCACAGAGGTCATCTGGCACCGGGAGCAATGATTGCTACTTAGTGGCAGGTAATGGGGTGTTCTAGAGCCGCCGTGTGGCGCCCTGTGTTTAGTCCGGGAGTTTATTTCCCTAAAAGACGACGAGTGATTGAACGATATGCTTGTTCTTTTAGGGCAGGGCACATGCAGGAATGCCAGGGACGTATGGAGAAATTAGGAGGCGAGGGGATCCAGAAGAGCCCCTGGGATGGGACTGGGGAACACATATTGGCGGAGATGCTGGGGAAGGCGTCAAGGCCTGCTGCACAGATGCGCTGAACTGTAAGCAGTCAAGGGGATGAGGGGATGGGATTCGCAAGCCCTGTCTGACGGTTTGCTGACCCTGGCAGGGCTCTTAATGTGCCTGGCCTTCTTGCTTGAGAGCTTCAACCAGGATTTATGACTTTCGGCAGGAGCTGAAGCTGAACCAGCGGGAAGCTTATTCTCAGGTTTAGTGGTTTACCGAGGCCTGAATACCCAATGATAAAGGTCTTGACTGGTGGCGGCGATCCAGACTTCGGCCCTCCTTCCAAAGACATTATATTTGCAGGGGCAGTAGTCCATATATCAGACCAGTCGAATTGAACGAGGCGATGAGTGTTGGTGGAAATGACTCGAATGCTAGGTACGAAGGAGAGACGGGAGCGGGAAGGATGAATGTGAGTAGTAGAAGGGATCAAGGAGCATATGTACGTAGAATCTGATGATAGTGGTGGGAATAAGGGATCAAAGGACCGGTTCCTAATTATTCGACTCGAAAGTGACAGGATCGTAGGGCAGCGGTCGATCTCGGGATGCAATCTTGGGCTGATGCCTTCGAGCCACGGATAGATAGATATTAACCCTCGGATAGATATCCGATCCTGCAGTGACCCACTCGAAGAAAGCAAACATTCGGACGAGTCGTTATTGGGCGCCCCGTCAGGGAAAAGTATCTATAAGTACCGACTTGTATTATTATAATTCATACTGATCACTCGTAATTATTCGATCGTGCTGTGCTGAGTGGCTGGAAACAACAATTGAGGCCCTGTAGAACGGGAAATTTTGCCTTTTTTTTTCTTTTTTAATTTGCAGTAGTATCCCGGGGCTCTCTCTCAAATACGAGAAATATTCCCAATCAGCCTTGCAAATAAATTAAAGACTTTCGTGAGGGTAGAAGGGACATGTTTGATATTCCTAAACAGTCTGTTTGTATGTGCACTGCATGCACTCCTCTGATTGACTGAGGCGCCCTATATGCACAAAGTGCCTAGAGCTGGTTGATTGGAATTCGGTGTATATTCTTCAAAATGGTGAGGTGATTAATAAGGGTCATAGTGAGAGCAGATCATCTGTATAGAAGGATCGTCGAGTGATGCCCAGAGAGCCATTGACCAACTGGAGGCCCAAGAGCGAGCAGATCTCGGTGCGTCTTACATATCAACGTGGTTCTGTATGGGCCCGCAGACAATTGAATTGAAACAAAGCCATGTGATGGGGGTTCAATGATACATGACTGTCATTGATTTGACTAAAATCCCTCTTGATTGATTGACTGAGAGGACAACGATAGACACGGAGGTTTGATTAAAAAGACGATCAGGATCAGGAGACAGCTGGCTGGAAAGAGGAAAAAACTGCACGTGGTCTGATTCCTATAAACACCACCTAACAGCTGATCTAGTGTAAACTCAATTAACTTGCTCTTGAACCTTTCAGAATGAGATGAGAAGACGAGTTCAAGAGACGTTACGTTATACTTTCATTAATTCTCTTCGAATTCTTCTTCTCTCCCTTTTTCCAAGCCGAACTCCAAGGATATGATACAGATAGCCCTAACTTTTTTCCCCTCACTTCCAATCATTTCCGCTGCACGCCCTAACCTAAAAAAAACAATTGCCGCAAAATTACAAATAAAAACAGAAACAAAGTACCCGCTCATAGGAGGTCGAAATCGTCGACCTCGTCGCGGTATTTCATGATGTTTCGCTTAATCTTGGACGAGTCGACCCACGTGATGAAGTCTTCCATGTTTCTATCATCATTGGAGGGCGGTTAATAAGCTGAACTTGCGCGGCCCCTCCAACAACACCCCTGGAGTGAATTCCTCTCTTACCTTGTTACGAGGTACGCGGGATCCGTAACGACCTCTGGCCCGACTCGGACATGACCCTGTTCAATGAACTTGACAGCCTACATTATCCACCTGGCGTTAGTTAACGGGCCTCACAACGTCTCTCCACCGGTGACGGGCCACAACGCCACACTGCAGCTAAGCCAGCTAAGCTAAGCCTGAGTGTTTCGGTTTCAAGTTACCGATCAAGCCACGACATGGGTTATTCGGAACAACGAGGGAAAGGAATGAGAAAAAATCTATCACATACCGCCGATATGGTCTCACACATCTTCAGCCTCGTCAAGACGACCGGCAGCCTTCTCCGGCAGAATGCCGACACAGTGACCTTGTTCTCCACATCGGACATCTTTGTCTTTTGCGCGAGGATGCCCATGGAATGGAGCTTGGCTAGGAGCAAGTCCTCGTGCTTGCGGCGCACCGGGTCGGAGGGCTCCAACAGCGCAAGACGGTGCGCGAGATGGCGGATGGACCCACAAATCTTGTTGTACTTCGCGTAGGTGGCAGGATCTTGGATGTGGTAGCGACGCATAACATCATGGTCGCGGTGGCCCTTGTCTGATTTCCATTCGAGGAAATCTACCTTTCGGAGGAGCCTTGGAGCAAGGGGAGTTTATTGTTAGCGATGATGGTATAGCGAAGGCAAGGGGTGGAGCGGGGGGGAACTGGGGGCAACAGGAAGGGAGGTGCAGCGAGGTGAGGTGGTGAAATACTTTTGTTCGTGGTGCTTGAGTTTGCGGACCATTGCTGTTTGCTGTGGGGTTGAGTTTCTAGGGGTGAGGTAAGGTGTGTTGTTCGTTTGAGGATTGAATTGTGGGAGGCAGCGCCAGTGGTTGGATGAAGTGCGGTGGTGGTGAGGGTTGAAACAGTGGGAGGCTCAAAAAGAAAAGCAGGGCTGCGACATAAGAGATTTTTTTAGTGCTGGTCCGTGCTTTGAGATTGCTACTATGTATCTCTTCGTTCGTTTTCACGACATTCAGCGATTGGTGGCTCACCATACAAATTGTAGAAGCTAACTGCAAATATCGGCTGGCGGTGCAAAATTTCTTAGTGGAGTACCGCAGTATTGAGAAAATTCGTTGCGAAAGTTTTGAGGAGAATTTAGATGTAGAAGAATCGAATTGTAAAGTTTATTCCTTTCCTCCCAATTTATCCTCCTCGCTTAGACCTACCTAAGTCATCATCCCATCACCACCTCTACTACCGCAAAACCTCGAGAAATTCGCTAGCTCCGCCCAGGGATTATCTCTCGAGTGATTGGTTGGATGGCATCGATCTACGTCAGATGTTTCCCATAGAAGTAATTTTGATCTCACGGAGCTAGCAAATTCTTCGAGTTTTTGCGGTACTCTACTCGCGTTTCCAAATACGACCAATGGAGAAGTGCTTGATAGTGATATTCACCACATCAGGAAATCATCATCTGTGAATTTGAAGATGATCATGCAAGGAGACTGGTTTCGTGACGAATGAACGATACTTTGTATTAATGTTATAGAGCGGACACCAACTTGACGATGAGAGGGGGACTATTGCGTGTTGGCCTCGGGGATCTAGATACTCTACGTAACGTCTCTTCGTGGACCAGTCACGTGCCAAACAGTATCACATTATTAGATCTCTTAGGGCGCGCAATTGCATATACTGTTTGGAATATCACAAGGCTGAAGATGGCAAGGCCCCAACATATCGCAACGAGAATTTCCCATAACTACATGTGCATGTATAATAATCATAATATATTTTCAAGGATAGACTCGAGTCTAGAATAACCCATCACACTCAGGTGAATACTATGCAGCTGGAAAACATTGTTTGCATTAACTTCTGCGGCCGTAGCATTAAGAAGGATGAGAGCTACATGTTTTTGGGTATAACAAAACAACTGTCGACCAAACATTCAGGTGAGTCATGAACGTCGCTGTAATTATGTAGGTAGGAGATCGATTGTGATCCAGACTAGGAGAAAACACATAGGTACTCTTTACACTACATGTACATCACAACCAGACCTCACCACGATGAAGGTGCACGTATTAAGTACGTACATGTTACAGGCGTTGTTGGCTGTTCGTATTTAGGTAGTGATCCTTAATTCTCAACAAATTTATGCAAACGTGAATAACTTGGACTAGCGATGAACCGATGAGGTTCTGATGATGACGATGAAGTAGCTAGAAACTATATGTATGCTATGCTACAAGTTGTCTCATTAATTCTTTTTTACCCCGATTTGTCATCTATGTAAGCGGTAATATGCGCCACAGCATTGCGAATCCGGAGCGAGTAGAGTAGAGAGGTAAACTGAGCATGTATGTACATGTCTACTATGTGTAACTGGATAGACAAGCACAGTAATCACCAAACCTTTAAGATACATCATATAGGTATTTTTACTTCGGCATATCTGGCGAACCAAGGAATCAGGCTGATGGATCGCAATCGATGCGATGCAAATCTACATTCCTCACATCGCATTCCCAGTACTCTCTCTAGAGTACCTACATGTATGTACTCAGTAGTGGCGTATTCGGCTCTCACTCGGCTAGCAAGTGGTTGGCCTGGTTTGGTTTGGTTGTTGTTACGCAGACTCAGTCAACCAAACCAAACTCTCTCTCCACCACCTCAACCTACAGTACTAGCTGCAACCACGATTTATGCCCGCAGAGACGCCCACTGATTCATAAGTTCTGACAAGCGCGTGTCCGGCCCGATGCCCGGTCTGCCACAATCACGAAATCAGATAACAAAGCTGTTGCTAAGCAGCTTCGAGAGCCGTGAGTAGCCGGTTGTCTAGCTAGATCAGATAATAATTCTCGTGTCTGTGCCCTGCATGACTGATAGATACATGTAGCTCATGAAGCAGAAAGAAGGACGACAAAGAGTCAAATAAGCTTCGCAAAGCAAAGCAAGCGAAACCGGCTAGCTTCTCGGCCCGTAGTTAAGGCCTTTCCCCGTAGTTAACCCCACTCCTTACATCATAGCCAATTTGTAATGAATTGAAGATCTCTGTCTCCCCCGGGCCAGCTTTATCAACCCCACATCAGCACCCCTTCATGCTATATCACTCACTTCCTAATATCACCTCCCACCTCCCCCCACCTCCCCCACCACAACCACAACAACAGCCACAACCACAACCCAATAGCCAAACAATGACCACCCAAATCCCCACCTTCCACCTCCCCACCGGCGCGCCCATCCCCGCCCTCGGCTTCGGCACCGGCACCGCCTGGTACAAGTCCGAGTCTGAGCCGCTCAACCGCGTGCTGATCGACTCCATCAAGTCCGCGCTCGCGCTGGGGTACCGCCACCTCGACTGCGCGGAGGTGTATGGCACTGAGCCCGAGGTGGGCGTTGCGATCAATGAGAGTGGGATCCCGAGGGAGGAGCTGTTTATCGTTGCGAAGGTATGTATAGTTTATAAGCAGTATTAGCTAGTAGTTTATTATTATACTTGCAGTTGCAATTGGGATGTATGGTATAGAGTCGGAAGCTAACTATGTATAAAACCAGTCTCTCAAAACCCTCGACGACCCCGAAAAAGGCCTGAATGAGACCCTCCGCAAGCTCCAAACCGACTATGTAGACCTGTAAGCCTCCCCCCCCCCCCCGCGCCCGCACCCCACTCCCCGCACATCCGCACACACCCCACTAACCCCCCCTCCCAGCTTCCTAATCCACGCGCCCTTCCTCCCCCCCACGCACCCCCTCACCATCCCACAAATCTGGGCCCGCTTCGAAACCCTCCAAAAATCCGGCAAAGCCCGCTCCATCGGCGTCTCCAACTTCACCGTCCCCCAACTCACCTCTCTCCTCACACACGCCACCATCCCCCCCTCCTACAACCAAGTCGAGCTCAACCCCTACTGCTTCGATGCGCCCCTCCTGTGCTTCTGCCAGTCGCACAACATCCAGCTGGCCGCCTACTCGCCGCTGGGGCCGCTTACAAAGTTCCCCGGGGGCCCCTTGGACGGCGTGGTGAAGAGGATCGCGGAGGAGAAAGGGCGCACGGAGTCTCAGGTGCTGATCAGGTGGGGGGTGGAGATGGGGGTGGTCGTGGTTACGACGAGTAGTAGGGCGGAGAGGCAGGAGGAGTTTAAGGGTGTGGATTTTGAGTTGGGCGAGGAGGTGATGCGGGAGATTACGGAGGTGGGGGGGAGGGAGCATCATAGGATTTATTGGACGAAGGATTATGAGAACTAGGTGTTTGCTAGTTGGTCTAGGTTCTTAGTTTAGATACCGAGAAAGAAAGAAAAAAAATAGAAGTTCGGGGTAATAAATATTGGAATCATGAGCGAGCACTCGCCGTTTTAATACAGGGCGCGCGGATCATTTCTGGTGACACAAGGTTGGGTTGCTTGGCTTAATCATCACTTTCAAAACAACTCAAGCGTTATTACCCAATAGTTAATTAGCTAGCACACACTTCTATCTGTTGCGTCTTTTGTAACCCTCAACTTGCGCTAGTGTTTCGACACCATCAACTCGCGGATATTGAGGTGATGTTTGGAAAAGACTCTTCTTACACCTCAAGTACATGTGTGCTCAAAAGATCAATTCTTACTCTTATATCTCCATGATGACGATCAAACATCCTTTACCCAAAGCGAGGTGTAGAGGAAATAAGCACTGTTTACTGTTGAGCAGGACTTCATGGTAGTCATCTATTATCATGCCCATGGCCAGAATGAGACAACAAAAAATACACAAGAAACCATTGACCCAAGGAAAAAAAAGAAATGAAAATGAACACAAAAAGAAAGGCCAAAAAAAAAAAAAAAAAACGGAACTTTTTCCAAAACAGAAAGAGCGCCTTAAATATTTAACAGAAACACACATGAAAAGCACACATGCCATGGCCTTTCTGCACTCCTCAAATGTCCTATTTACCCCCCCCCCCCCCCTCCCCTTTTCTTTCTCTCTCTTAAACAGCCCCTGGGCCCCTATAACCGTTCCCACCCCCATTACCCTTCCCCGGGTCCAGCAGCAGTGTAGGCTTGATGTAACCCTCATCCAGTTTCCGGAACCACTCTGCCTGGTCGTCGCTAGTCCCGGAAAATATACCTGTTAAACTATTGAATGCGCTTCCAGCCGTGATACCTATGCTCGCAGCCTGTGTCTGCGTTTGCGCCTGAGTACTGCTACCTTCGCCGTTCCCACTTGCACTTGCAGTTCTAGTTATGGATGCCCCACGGGGGCGTACGGTGGTCGGTATCATAGGCGGCAGATCATCGATATCACTATCAGCATCGCTATCATTCGAATCCGTGCGCAGAAGCTCCGGTTCCCGTCGGCCGCGCCTACCAAGCGGTGTATCTTGTGTGTCTGGGGAGATGCCTCGTTGACCAGACGCGTAGATGCCGCTGTCAACATTGGACAAGGGAACAGAATTGGGACCCATGCCTCCGCGGGGAGACTTGAAGTAGGGGCCAACGGTTTCGATATCAAACTCATCATCAGAATCTATTTCTTCCACTACGCCTGTACGAATGCCTAAAATCTCAAGCATTCGAGCTGTGGTACCACCAAAGACGATGACAGTGAGCACGACGACGACAAGGACGGTTGCTCGGAGTGGGTTCCCGTTCTCGCCAGTAATACCGGCAGCGAGGGCTACACCGACAGCTCCACGAAGTCCGGCCCAAAAGAGCATGGCTTGATATGAGTGCGGGAGTTCATCGGCCGCGGTTTGTCCGCGTGCTCTTGCACGGGAGCGAATGACAAAATTGATGAGTTTAGAGAGAGGAAACACTGCAGCCCAACGAGCAACGCAGATACCGATTGTAGTAACGAGGATGAAGAGAGGGCGGAAGACAAGCTGGGTGTCAGTAAAGAGTGAAAGGCCGAGGTAAATGAAGATAAAATTCTCGGAAAGCTGAGCGAGAACTTGGAAGAGGTATTTCGTGGTGAGCTGAGTTCGGCGGGACATGTTGTAATAAGCGTAATGTTTGAGTGTGATACCGCAAAATAGTAGTGATACGATCCCTAAATAATTGACGAGTAAGCTTTATAATTTCAAAGAATCATGAATAGTGGAATGCCTCCATTCGGAGCTATCATACCAGACATGTGACATCCGTTCGAAAAAAGGTACGATGAATATGCTATCAGGAGGATAAATGAACTCTCAATCTTCGGGAACCTCCGAATATATGTATATTTCAATAATAAAGCCGTTCCGATACCGATAAACACTCCAATCAACAGACTCACGGTGAAGACAATGAAGAAAATCCCGATACCCTTGAACAGACTTCCAACACTTGCTGGCCCATGTCCAGCTCCGTGGAAACGTTGGGCAGTCTCGAACATGACAATAGCAACTGCATCGTTCAAGATACTCTCTCCGAAAATCACAGTATAAAGCTTCGGATCCACTTTATATGTGTTGAATATAGCGAGAATAGTAACAGGGTCCGTCGCGGAAAGGGTCGCGCCAACTGCAATAGCTTCAACGTAGGAGATATCAAGCGTCTCTAGAGGTCCCCAAGACCAGATGAATACTATGGTTCCTAGAACTACTGCCGAAATAAAAGTCCCAGCAAACGCAAACGTCAAAATCGAGCCTATATTCCGGAAGAAATTCGCTTGATGCAGCTCATAACCCGAGTTGAGAATAATCGGTGGTAAAAGTACATTGAAGAAGATCTGGTAGTCGAATTTGACAAGGTTTTGAATATTGTCACCTGGAGTGACCCTGATTAACAGCCCCACGAACATACCTACCCCATCCCACAGCATTAGCTTAGCCCCAGATGCAGCTCCCACGATACTTTCTCGACTCCAAAAAGACCACAAGGAAATAAAACTATACCCGCAAAAATCGACACCACAGTCTCGTGCACCGCCTGTATCTTCTTCAGCTGCAGATAGTAACTGCAGAACAGTGCTAATATCAGTAGCGATACCTGGATAAATAACGCCCATGATGATATTATTTCCGATTCGCCGGGATCGGTAGGTTCTGCAAAGTTCTACACGTTAGCCATCGTGAACGAGCTCTCCCTGGATTTGCACTTCTCCCATCCGTTCATCGGTAATACAGCCGCAACCGTAACGCAAAGCTTTGAGGGGGGAATATCAACAGTCACTAAGAATCCGTACCCTCAGTATCCGGCTCCTCCGCTTCGCGCTCTATCCACCACGCCCACGACAGTCAGTTTCATCTATCCCATTCGGACACGTTTCCCAGAAAGGCTACAAACTCAACAGCGCGAACACCAAATCCGTCACCACACTCATAGCAGCAAGCTCGCCCTCAAGAGAATGGATATGTTTCGCGATAAGCAAACAGGAAACGAATGGCGGGGTGGGGTGGCTGTTATCGATGTCTCGAGTCGTGTGGGGGGGTGGTGGTCGATGTCGTTGCAATAGCTGCGGCGGGAGCTCACGGGCTGGCTCTGAGATCCATACACCTATGGCACCTATGGCGGAAGTCTAGGCAGGTGCCCAGCGGAGTCGGCCGGAGGAGCCGCGACGTCTCTACCGAAAACTTTAATTCTACATAATGCCCTTACGTACTCGGCCCGCTGCCGGCTTGGCTACACGATACAAGATTGGCGGAAGCTGTTTAGTCTCGTGCCCAGACTTTTGTTGTGAACTCGTTCCTCGTTCTGCAGACTGCAGAATCGCACCACAGGCTAGGAACAAGACTAGAAGCTGTTCTACAAAACGAGCGTAGTAGTACTAACTCAACGTTCCAGCAGTATTAACCAACAACTAGCTGGAGTTTGGCATCCTGCGCGCGGGCGTCTGAATAACTGTCGTCATTCTCAATACTTCAACATACATGGCATTTGAAACTTGACTCTGTGTCCGTCTTACAGACATTGTGCGCAGAAATGAGATATCACACTTGCTAAACGGTGTTCTGGTTGATACACAATGAACAATCCGAGGGGGAAAGGTTTCGCAACTCGACAACTTCCGGCTCAAAAGAAATATAATAAACTAAACTCTACACCCTAACTCTTGCAAAAACAGAGATGTCGATCAGGAGCAACATTCGCTGCCCCTCTTCTATTTTTCTCTATACTTACTATACCCAACTGAAAAAGCAAAAATGCAGGGCAGTCTGAACAAGAAAATATGAGGTAAACGAAGTTTACCGAAAAGAAAAGAAAAAAATACAAGAGCATGACCGCATGTCGGCGGAAAGCCCACAAATAATAGCTCATAGGAGCAAAATCCCAAATGTCCTAACAAAAAGCAACCTCCCATGAATACTCACAACATGCAGAATACGGAAAACCCAGCAGGAAAACTCCGACCATCTAAACGTCATCTCCCTCATCAAGTCGTCTATAATTTCCTCCGGTCTCATTTTCGGATTTTCCGCCAAACACTCCCTTGATCCATCCGCCGATCCCGCTTCCGCCTCGGCTACGGTAGGCTGGTGAGGGTGTTCGCTTTGCATCTGAGCGGCCGATATCGAGTGAGGGCACTGGGCTTCCAGTGCGGCTTGGGTGAAGGAGTGAGTCTCTGGCAGTTGCCGGTGTTGCGACGACGGTTTGATCTCCGAAGATTTGATCCATGTCTTCCAGCGCAACGCCCTTGGTTTCTGGATATACAAACCATACTATAGAGCCCATTAGTTACGAATATCACACAATTTGATTTTGATACTTACCAAGCACAAAACTGACGGCGCAAAAGAAGGCATGGACCAGGTAGAGTCTCCATTTGATCCAATCTTGTAGAATGGGTGTCATTTCACCAACCAACCAGTTGAAAGCCCAATTAGTCGCCGTTGAAAGAGAAGCACCCTTAGCTCTGATGCTCAAAGGCATGATCTCCGGTGGGTACAACCATGGGACAGGTCCCCATGAGTATCCGAAAAATGCGTTATAAATGATAACAAATATAACAACCATCCGTGGTGTATAATGCACGTCGATGTAGATGAAGTAAGATATCGCTGAAAGTGAAAGACACATAACAATAGCACCTGATAAAAGAATCGGGCGACGACCCCATTTATCCATAAGATACCATCTATCACCAGCATCAGCATCAAACTTCTTGGGTTTGTGTCTAATCTAAGAGAACTTACGGAGGAATGGTACTCAAGACATAAACAATACCATTAATACCGGTCATTAAGATGGCATCGCGACCAACCCAACCAGCTTGTTCAAAAACCAACGGGGCCTATCATTGTTAGCTTTTATGGTCGATTATTATGAGATAAAAAATAGTTTGAAATGACGTACATAGTATGAGATCACGTTGATACCGTTCAGTTGAGCGAATGCTTGGGATGACATGGCAATCAAGAGACGCTTCCTGTATCGAGACCACATCTCTGAATATGAGCGCTCGCCCTCTTGGCGTGTCATGATAACGTTTTCCTTGATTTCACGGAATTCGTTCCTGGCATGTTCATTGTGGACGTCTCCACCTCCATAAAGATTGGCCAATACGACCATTCCTTCCTCATCGTGATCATTGTCAAGAAGCCACCTGTAATAGAGTTAGATATTGATATTTTACCCATATTTTAGCAGGTTGAATTTACCTTGGGGATTCAGAGATGATTAATGAACCAATTGCGAGAAGAGCGCCCATGATACATTGCATGGACAACGGTAGACGCCATGACATATTGCTTTCGATGTAGGTGCAGCCGTAGTCAACCCACACACTAGATGCATATCCGATGATATTACCAGTGAACTCAATGCATGCAAGTTGACCTCGGTTATGGGAAGGCGAGATCTCGGATTGGTAGACCGGGACGATGGTTGATAAAGCTCCAACACCAACACCAGCAATGATACGGCCCAGTACCAACATTCCCATGCCATTTGAGAGAGTCTGAAAAGCACCTCCAGTGACAAAAATTACAGCTCCCCAGAGAATTACTCTTCGGCGACCATAAACATCACCTAATCGACCAACTATAAGAGAAGAGAAGAAAGCTCCAACTTCTAGAATAGCAACCATAGTCCCGATCTCAGCTCGAGTTGGCTGATTAAAGTAGTCTTTAAAATATGGTCCACTGCGGACAGAATCAGCACCTTGTACTGAGAACATGTAATAAGAATAGACAGCGTTCATACGTTATAATACCAGACATTACACCTTGGTCATAACCAAATAAGAACACACCCAAGCTCACGAAGATACTTGTAAAATATCTTTTAGAAATCAGCTAAACAGTTCTTTTCCATTAGGCTCTAGGTATACAAACAGTAACGGCTTACCCGTCAATCCATGGATTGACGAGCCATTTCTCCCGCCAGACATGACGGAAGCTAGTATTCGCTGCGCGTTGGAAGCTCTATTCACAGGCGTTGGTATATGAATTACTATTTCTTTCGTACTGTGTCCGTGATCGGACGATTCAGTCGACTGCCGAGATTTGTTAGATTTCCTGGAGCCAGTACGGCGGTGTTTACTAGAGGAAGCTGTAGGAGTAATCTCGTCAAGAGTCTCTCGTAGTTTTATAGATACGGGATCCTCCTGGTCTTCTAGCTGTTCGGCTAAATCACCAGTGTCGCTCCACGAAAAGTCGTCTGAGTCTACAGACAACCTCGAATGTGAGGAGTTCCCGCGATGGGAGCTATCGTGGGAAGGCCCAGGTAGTAGGGATTCTGAGTGTAGACGGTCACGATCCCTTACCGCTGAGGATGAAGCTAGGGTACGAAGGGGTATTTGAGTCTGGCGGGTAGACGATGTGGAAGGAATGGTGAAGGCGGTTGGGCTGGAGAACAGCCGTGTTCTTCAAGGTGTGAAGGGTCCAGGACGGCAGCCACGGCTCACGGGCTGCGGGAAGGGCGAGGGTTTTGTTCGGGGAGGGGGGGAGCTTTCCAAAGGGGCTTTTCCTGCTTTGCCACTTCGTGTGGGTTTCAAACCTGGTCACGTAGAGGGTGGTAGGCAAAGAGATGAATGAGCGTGGTGGTTGCTTCTGCTGATGGTTGCTGAGCTGTGCAAGTGTTTAGACGTGCAGCAGCTGAGTGTTGGATGATGCTTGGATTCTGTGAGTGCGCGGCTCCTTGGTACCTTGCCAGAGGCACAAGACCTGGATCAAGGAAATGATAATATCACTCGACTATTATTTTTAATCTATATGAAGTTGATATATAGGAGTAGAGTACAACATCATTCACTTCATAGCTGTTCTTTCTACTAGAATCCGTATTTCATGATCATGACTCTTTCCTACACCTTTCGAAGGCTCATTATCCAGGCAGGATATACATACATGTAACTACAATTGATGATAACCGAGGTGGTGATATCATACAAGCAGGTCAAGCCGACAAAAGTTACTTCTGTATAATTGTTTTTTTGGAAACATAACCAAAATGGTAAATCATAGCTCTTTCAAACTAAATGCTACCTGTAGTGGAATAGTTTCAGGTCGAAATGTGATGTCCAAAGCGCACAACTTAACATAAAAACTAAGTACACACCGGATAATTGGGCGTTCTAGGTTACAGAGCGACAGCCGGTACTTACTCTGTGTGGACAACGGCTCGTGCAGACATGGTGATCCTCGAGTTCCATTTGTTTCTTGTCCAATCGCATCCTGGCCTAAAACTACGTTATCTTTGCGCTCCGGCTCTTGCGCATAATCCGTCTAAAAGCGTAGAAATTTCGCCGGAGGACGCCTTGTTAGAAACAATGTTCTTCAAGAACGTGAGAACTTCAGAAGCTGTATTCATGTTCAATAACATCAGCTTATATAGACGTACTCGATTCCCATCTAGAATCATAGGACTATTTCTTGCATGAACCCTGCATCTACTTACCGTCTCAAATATCTTCGAATAAATCAAGATCTGAACTGGAGGAGTTTAAACAAAAGCAAAGATCAAGCTGCATAGAGTTATTGGTGGTAAGCTAGAGTCGTAACCATGTGATCGTCATGAAGTCTATGCAGACTAAAATCTAGCTAGCCAGCGCCTCCACAGTCAATATTGTAGAGGAAGAGTTGATAAGAACTGCAATTAAATCCTACTTGAACTTTACATTCTGCTTCTAATCAGTCTTCAGGCTGAAGAATTGCAGAGCTTATCGAGGCTTTTATTTTATTTCGACGTTGAGATTAACCTCTGATACTCGAAGAAGTAGGAACACTCGAGAAGGCTGCGCGGGGAGTCGCGGAATACGCCAGTAGAAGAAGTCCCAGGTTCTCATCACACTAGCTAACGGATGCGGGGCACCGAAGGAGTGTAACATGTCGGTAGGTACTCGGGGCAGGCAAGAAGAACCTGAAAATAGCTTTTTATGGTAACGACCTCTGATTCGCAGCTGGCGAAAAGCTACACCAAATTGAGCCCCTGCTTGCAGCTTGCATTTTCGGGTTCTTATTGCCTGCCCCGAGTACATGTACCTACATAGAGTACGATATCAAATTCAGCATGGTGTGCATTGCCGGAGCACCACCCTTGTAACGCCTCAATGATCACGATACCAGAAATCCGAAGCCTAAAGAGCCTCCGCTCAACATCACGAGTGTTCCCAGAGTAATAGAATAGACCTCAGACTGTAGCACTGCCTGCTTGGCAGATATCCTCCGGGTGACCATGTATGATTCAGTCTAATTCCACCCAGTGTCATATGAAGATGAAGGGGTGCAGATCACTCAAGCCTTCCGCTGGGAATATTCGCTGTTGACAAAGATCTTCAATTCGGGTCGTCAGCCAAGACATTCCATTTTGCCGGAATACAAAACTTGCTCAAACACAGCTGGATCCCCGACAAAAGAATATTCTTTGACCTACAGATAGTGAACAAACCAACAGCCGTTGGGATGGCTCGTGGGCGCCAAGAGACACGCGAGTAACCCTGTCGTCTGTTTCACCCGTCGGTCCAGCCGGGCCGCGACCTCCTTCACTGTCAGTGATTGCTCAAAAAGACAGTGAGCTCCCCGTGTAGAAGAACTACATGTACTTATCGTCTGGCAGTAGGTTCCTTAATCTGTGCTTGCTTGCTATTAATACCGGTAACAGTACAGAGCTATCTACGCATGAATATAGCACAGATAGAATGAAGTTTTGTCTTTAACCAAGCTAATGTCATACAGGCTTCATCTCTTCACTAAACACCCAGGACGACAATGAGCTCTATACGGCCAGTAACCGGATACATTCGAGACAGAACACCTTGGTTTGTGTCTAGCTCAAAGGACATGGCCGCGACAGCAGTGCTGTCAATTGAGATAGGATTAACGGATCTACAACGACGAAAACAGCTAGATTAGCACTTTCAACTTTATCCAAACCACATGTTGAAGGATCCGCTTTTGCGGTGAGTTCATGATGGCGCATCACCAGTGACAGAGGAACGCCAGCAGCTTGATCTGATATGACCATTCTAAAGTCGGCTTTACGGGAGTGGGGGAGTGAAGGAGCTCTTGTCGGGATTCTCGGATGCGGATGGCAACCGTCCATCCATTAAACAAAACAAGAATTATCGAAAATAAAACAGACATTCTGTTGGGTTTTTTCTTTCTTTGAAAAACAGCTCGCCCCAGGCAGATATCTCGCAACATTTTCAAGTGGTTTTCGATGATAGTCCTAGGCAACTTTTCAAAGATCCAACAGTTACAACCGGCCGATGAATAAGGAATTCTAAGGTCAATTTTACAGGAGTACGGAATACGAGCTTGAGTGGTTAACGATAAGGGCTCCTCCGCGTCATACATTTTCTCCTCTTTTTACGTTTCTTTTTTCTGAATGTAGCCCTTAGAGAGGGCGGCGATGAGAAGAGATAGTATTGCAGGGATTACCTCCGAGCTCATCTTTTCGGTACACATATTCTTAGCAATGCAGTATTGCCAAGCACTGACATATCATACTTAACATTGGTTGACCTATCGAGTGTAGCCTCTATTAAGGACAGGAGGTTTCAAGTGTCATCCGTATCCAATAACAAAGTCACAGATATCAATACCAAGCCTCCAAATCACGACTGCATTCCTCACCTCATAAAATATTATTTTAACGTCATATGTACCAATATATCTACCTTCCCCGAGTCTATGGATTGAGTTCATGAAAGTTTAACCCCGCAACATCACTAGCCTCATACGGAAGTTTCAGGAGCATTCCATACAATAATTTTGTGAGGAATGGAACAGAGACCGGGGCAAAAAATGGCTGCGTCCAAAAATCTCAGAATGGTGTTGCCTCTCCAAATCATCTGGCTACTGCATAAATTTAACCCTTGTACCCCAGGCCCACGCGCTCTTCCATCTCACAGAATTTTCTGTAGATGATATATATAAGTAATCTTTGGTCGCACAGCGTCATCATGCGACAGTTCGCGATGCTCACATGCCAGAAATACAGTACGAAAAAAGAGGATGTCTACTATGTACTGGATTAACATTTTTCGTAGGGCCTTGCACTCTGATTGGTCGACAGCGACAGGGGTATTTAGTAAGCACGACACATCAAAGTACTGAGCACTCACGAGAGGAGGAGGATATATGGGGCCGAAGGCCCCTCATGATTGTAGAGGGAGAATTAAATTTTATTTGATACCCATAATCCAACGTATTACTCGCGGTCGCGAGTTGGCACACCCCTAGTAATAGGTACTGTACCAATACGGAATTGTGCAAAACTTCCGAATTAAATCGGAATCCTAACTATTATACCGTAGCAATACCGTAACAATACTGGATCCACCCGCTTTTTTGGTACTGTACTATTGATCTTGTGCAGTGAACTCTATCTCACAATGACCCCACCAAAACAAACTTTGTGGCTCAAATAAGGTACTGGGCGTGTTTATATTGAAGTATAATAAGTAGTATATTAGGCCTGTGCACCGTAAAGTACTGTACTCTAGGTACGAAAATCTGGACAGCCGCAAGGAAATATGACAATAGGGTTAGCCCTAGAATTAGGGTTAGGTGAAAGTCATCCGTTGACCTCTGTTCAATACCAAGCTGGCATGACATAAGGCTTTGTGTACCGCATTTATTTAATGGTTTTCTCGTCCCTTATGAGATTATTTCTCTTCAAGGTTCGAGGGGCGCACTAGACAGTTAAATAGGCACTTTAATCAAGTATCCCATAAACCGTTGAAACAATGCTAACGCCTCTTTCACAAGGCCCAGACGTGGCTGGAGCCAATAATATAATAGCTGTGTTGATCTCTTACTCGATTTTGCTGCGGCCTCTTGTTTCACAAGAGAGGTGGTTTATGGATAGCTAGTTCACGTGATGAATCATGAAATATCACTCGTATAACACCTAGCTACTTCGACTTTTTTTTTTTTTTTTTTTCTCATTAATTGTATGCAGATAGCTACTTTGACCTTAACAGTACTACATGTATGGAGCGGTAAATGTGTCAAAAGTAATTTTACCAACAGTAGTAAATTATTTACCACCGGTGGTATAAGCACTGAATTTCAGTCATTGTATCTGCACGCTATCCTACATTAGTACATTTCCACCAGTATAAACACTGAGTTTCGGACTTTATGCTGCGCTATACTAAATAAGTAAATGTTCAATCATTAATGCCAAAACTTATGAAAATTTCCCACCGGTGGTGAAATACTGGTATTATTTTCACCACCGGTGGTGAAGTAATTTACTACCGTTGGTAAAATTACTTTTGACACATTTACCGCCCCATACTACATGTAGTTATAGCTCGATTCAAGTCTTGATTTGAGAAGTTAGTATGTATCAAACGATAATATTTCCTCACTATGAAATATATATACTGATACTGACCATAACTACGATAATGATGCCCGGATCCGCCACTTGAATTGATTAGAATATTGCCATAGGAACTGTGAGATTATTCTCGGACTGTTGTTCCGAAAAAAAAAAAAAAAAAAAAAAAAACTAAATAGTTTCAAAACGCCGATAATTATCTATTCACCAAAACGCTAGATCTCTCCCTATTCCCTGGGGTGTCGAATTCCCGGCATTAACCAACGCATTTTTAATCATGGAAGTAGATCTCCTTAATAAGCGTCTAAAAGATTCCCACGGTCCCCTATGGATGACTAGCTCCCAATTATAGAGCCACGGGATCGAGGGCTATTGACAGACAAGAGCATAGGATCCGGGGAGTGTTGGGGGACGTGATAGATACAAATCCGATATATAACCGAGTAAACCGTTGATATCGATATCACGGACTTGATTTATAATGCCCGCAATACTACAGACACATTTGAGGTTGGGTCAAGTATGAATGTAGGTCGCTTAGGTTCTACACTGCTAACCAAGTCGCCTAAAGTCGGCGGTATGGACTGTTGAACGACTGGCCTTTTAATTCAGCACGAGATCTTTGTAAGACGTGACTTTATGAGCGGAGTGCAGTTTCTATCCATCAACCAAATTGCTCCGCTAGCTGGCTTAAGTAGGGTACCCTGTCCTCCGAGTCCGTGGGGGGTAACAGGCAGTCGAACCGTTCACAAAGACTCTACTAAGTTATGTGGTGAAGAGTCAAGGTCCTTCCCAAGACTCTTCTATATCCTGGTGATTCTGGAGGTATGGGCCCTCTTACAGCTTCCATCAGATCTCTTGGCTTCAGTTCCAGACTTTTCATCATACTGTGCATGGGAGCAAGATGCTCTGCAATTAAACACTCTGCGTGTTCCAATTTCTGATATTCGACAGGACAGCTAAGCCGGCGCCAAGATGCACGGGAATCCCTAGCCCAGTTTGTTGGTCAGTAGATGCCGGTTTCTACGCTTGGAGGGACAGGAAGAAATGGGCTTGGGGGTTCGAGCTTTAGTATTCTTGGACGATCTTAGCGGTAACGCTCTTCTACATATGCATCTCCCGTATGGGAGGGTCATCTTAAGGCCCCTAGAGTTACACTGAGGTCGGGCGTATATACAGTCACCTCGAGCTGTGTACCTGCCGGGCCAATTGTGTGGGAAATACAGTACTCTGTCTATCAGGCTTCGTAAAGCAGTACCCTCTTCGTGAACGGCTCGAAGGCTTACTATATAATCTGCTATACAGCGGGAGACTTAGTGAATTACAAGTGAGAATAGGTATGAATATAGGTAGGATAACTATCAAATGATCGGGCTCGAGGGCCTACCATGAGTTAGATAGTATAGGGGGAGAGCTCAGTTTCTGGCTCCACTAAGTACTTGGTGAATGGAGTAAGTCAAATTCCAACTTGGTAAGCGTGTAAACCTGTTCGATGTTGAGTTGGCTTTGTTAACCGAATTCCCAATTTGCCAGCTGCAGTGGGGCAACTTGGTCATTGGTCAACAGGGCTGATCTGCAGAATCAACAGAACTCTAACTTCATCGGGGAACTTAAGTAGACTTAGCAGATCCGGGAGCTAGCATATTGCATGTATCCCAACCATCAATAACTACACATATATGTACATCGAATATCGAAACATCCAGACCTCTCCGTCTGCAATGACCGGGCCTACTGCGCTATTAAGCATCAATGGGGCCTATTATCTGTAGTGGCAAATGCGCATCTATATGTTTTAACTATACGGCAAGAACGTTACGGGCTTAAATTAAAACTGCTGTCATACCATTCCTGCCGGCTAACACAGGCTTAAGAGAATTAATCCCCTAACTTTACAGTTACCCAGATCATCCTCGGCTACACCATCAAAATCTTCTCCTTCTGAGTATAAGAGTCCTTTTCCACCGCACTTCATTTCGAACGGTAGTTATATCGTGATTGACAGCCATAAACCACGCCCAAGTAGCTACACATGGAGTTTCTGACGATCTGAGAATTCTATGTTCCCTTCCCGACTTGAACGGCTTTGTATTTCTTGGTGGATCATACTAGTGGCACTCGCTGCAGTCATTTAGGACTCCCCCAAGCGTTATGAACAAGGTTCGTGATTTCCTCTTCATCTTTCGAGTCCCTGAAAAGTCTCACGGTGGGTTAATCCTCTTTTGCTTAATAATGTCGTCTATAGAAGGAGAAAAGGATCATAGCACTTGGACCACTCTTATCTCGCCATTTCATGGAGAATCCGGGCCTAATCAACTTAGTAAGTGGATCGGAATGAGAAGGGAGGGAAAGGACAAAAATAAGCCATAAAAAGGAGGTGAGCTTATGATGCACCCGAAAACCTGCGCCCTTCTGGAGGTAATTTCAATAAATTTATTGATATGCTTGGCAACGAATATTAATCATGAATGATCACTCGACTTCCGGCTCTCAATAATGGTTTCCTCTGGAGGTTTCAATACCATTTTGATAGAAATTAACTATCAGTAAATATAAATTAGAGCTTAAATGCATTCAATGCCTTAACAGCTCGCTACCACCCTTCCTCCCCTTTTGTCTAGCTCCCGTGCACGTGGTGCGCTGTGATTGTATGTTTTGGAACGAGGCAAATCGCGCTGATATGGCTAGGCGCAGGAATTGGAATTTGGGATTTTGAATTGGCTTATCAACCATCAACCCTTTATAAGTCGGGGCTTATCTAATTCTCGCTATCAAAGGTCTGATATTTTACCTGTAAAAGATATCATTGACACCGCAAGTCTCGCTATTTAGCACCCTTCGAACTTCGCGCCTTTAGATTACCGGTCACTACCTCTAGCTCTATATAAGGATGGCATGATATCTGCTGGGAGAGGTAGACCGTCGGCCAGAGAACAAAAGGAAATACACCTTTGAATTTTGCAAATTACCAGAGATTCTGATCTTTACAAATATCTTAACGCAAGGTCATCAATACTTCATAAACGAAATGCACCCTCCGATTGCCAAGGCAGTGAGACTTATCATCGTGGATAGGCAGCTTGGTGACTTTCGGTTTTAAGGGTCATGAGACGCTTGCGACAATGCGTAGTATTATAGAGCCCCTATCACGCATTAGAGGTCATAACCGTAAGGGCTATCACGGATGCTATCTCTAGGTCTTTACATATAAATACCGCTCATCAGCTTCACGCCCTTAAAACTAACGTATCTCGGCCTGTATTTCCAGTGATGGTACATATATGCACATACGTATGTGCGAAGCTTGCTACTTGACGTACTTGTATCTACACATATTCATTTTCATGTTGGCTCCCTCCTAGTCTCGGGGTAAATCATCTCTACATACATACTAACTTACATGTAGTCTTTGTGGTAAACTCGACTAATGGAAATGCCTCCTGGTGTGATGAGTAAATTGTAAAAGTCTTGATTTTTGTGACTTATAACCCAGAGCTGTTTTAATCCCTCCTCGCAGAATTTTCGAAATTAAAGTGTCAAATAGGAAGTACTGACAGAGGAGCGATCAAAATAAAGTCATGGTGGCATATTCTTATCGCTATAGATATACAATTTCCCTCTCACCTCTTTTAAACCCCATAGTACTGCTTCCGGGGCAGTCCATAGCCGGTGGTGATGGGCACGAGCCCGGGGTAGAGCTCGAGCTGGCCCGGGTTGTGGAGGCAAAAGCTCGAGCTCCCATGTTTATACCTAAAAATAGACCTTCAAGTAAGTCGACATATAGAATTTCTATTCAGGATGAATAATGGGGGATATATTTCATACAAACCGCCCAGCTGTGTCTTTCTCGAATCGTTACTACAATAATGTTTTACCAGGCTCAAGCTTTTTGGACATGGGCTCGGGCTGGCTCGGGCTCGTCAGTGAGAGCTCGATCTCGAGCTCAAAGCTCGCGCCCGCTCGGCTCGTGCCCATCACCACTAGCCGGTTACCACTCAGCAACACGCCCCTCCTCCTTGAGTCCACTGGTTCTTCCGATTCAAAGGAATTCTGAATCGGGAATACGTCTCTTTCACCGGTTCCCCGTTTCCATTTTGGGGGACGGAGCCCGGCGAAGCTACGGCTGGACCGATCGGTGGTGGGTTAGGGTTTCTTTCTTTTTTTAATTTTGTTATCATTAGGTAGGGTTTAGTAAAGTATTTACATGTAATTGAATTTCGGGGACAAAAACATACTCTTTTTGCAGCTCCGTTAAGTGACAGAAGAAACTCAAGACTTTCTCAGTTGACTGTGACTTATTTCTGCAATCACAGGCAGTTGTCTTTATAACTGGTGGGCCGTGCGCGGGCTTCTAGGTGTACCTACATACACCAGAGGTAATATTATATAATCCTCTACCGGAAATATTACGGCGGCATACCAATGTGATAAATATAGTATATTGACCGTAGTTGTGAAAAATTTAACTTCTGATACCTGTTCCATCCTTCCCCAATCGACCAGCTCCCTCCAGACCAAGCCTTTCAATCTGGCCCAGCACAGCCAGAATACAAGGGCGACTAAACCACCCAAGGCACTAGGCCTATACCCCCCACCCCCCTATGTTTGAGGCTAGCTGCGTGCCAGGTAAGGCTGTTTGAGCGCTTAGACTCAAATATCTACTCGTCCCACATGCTTCAACTCAAAACACTGATTTGGACACAATCCTATGGAACGCCCCCACTTAGCTAACGCTGGACGGGGGTTGGAGTTGTCACATAACGTCAACTGGCATATCATCGATCGAGAATCATTGCAGATCTACAGGGATCCATCTGGCGAGTGACATTATGTGATGCAAATACATAATCGGTTAGAAAAATAAATTGATTTGTTGCTATCACAATGGCCATCATCATCCCTAATATTAGAGTTGTTGTTTGGGTATGCATATCTAAAGCTCACTAACTTCAATCGAGCTACTTGAGGCAAATCGAGTAGAACGGTTGATCAGTTCTGAAACAAGCAAGGGTTGTTTTATCGTTGCAGGGGATCAATCAAAAACCTCAATGAATACACTCATACTTCCAAAAATTAAATATACGAAGTATGCATATATACTTAAAAGGGTCAAGTGGACCTTGAAACGATTAAACCTTTTTGGGCAGCGAAAGTAAACCTCCAGAAGACAATTCATAAAACCCATACATACAGATATAAAGATCGCAAAGAACACCCCCAAAAATACAAAATAACAATAAGGAAGGTAGACTTTTTTTTCGTACACACCCTTTCCCCAGAATACTAGACAAAAGATCCTAACCGAAGTAAAGCAAAATGAAATTTTTGTAAAAAGGAAACAGCGATAAGCCCTCAAAACATAATTTAAACCTTGTAAATCTATTTTAGTTTAGTATTTTGTCTGCCTCTCGTGTTGGGTGAAGATGCCATCAGGGTATCTGGCCTTGAGAGCGGCTTTTCGCATCTTGTCCTTATCGGGATCATAGGCCAAGAACTCGTGAAGGGCTTTGCCGGCAGGCACCATTGGCAGAACGGGCACCTTTTTCTGTAATGTGTTAGAAATTTACTTTGAGGAGAAAATAGTTCGAAGATGAGATGGAACTTACGTCAACAACAACTTCCAACAGCACTGGTCCATCATACTCAAGCAGCTCCTTGATTGCGCCGGGTATTTCCTCAATCTTTGTGGCCCTCATACCCTTAAGCCCCATAGCATCGGCCAACTTGACGAAGTCAGGATTCTTTTGATGGGTCCATGAGTAACGGTCCTCATAGAATAAACTCTGCCACTGTGTGACCATTCCCTGCTCTTCGTTGTTCAAAATAATAATCTTAACACCAACGTTGAACTGAACAGCAGTCGAGAGCTCTGAGAGGGTCATGCTAAAACTGGCATCACCATCGATATCGACAACAATAGCCTCAGGACATGCGACCTTTGCACCAATAGCGGCAGGAAGACCGAATCCCATAGTTCCGAGCCCACCAGAAGTGACCATTGTACGAGGACTTCTCCACCTAAAGTGCTGAGCAGCCCACATCTGATGTTGACCCACACCTGTTGCAATGATGGTCTTCTTGTCAAGTGCCGCAGTCTGCCTGCTCAGTTCCTCGATAACGGATTGGGGCTTGATCATAGATCCGGGGGATTCCTTCTCGTAGGCGAAAGGGAAACGTTTCTTCCAATCATTGATCTGGGTAAACCATTCGGGACGGTCGACAATAGATTCAACGTGGGGCATAAGGAGACTCAGGTTATTTGCAACGTCACCCTCAACGGCCTCGGTGGCTTGGACGACTTTGTTGATGTTCTTGGGCAAGATCTCAAAATGCACAATACCACCACGTCCCTCGGAGGCAGCAATCTTGGCGTTGGGTGCGAATTCTAAAGTCTCCCGTTAGTTTTTCTTCTTTTCTCTGTTCTGATGGGCGGAACTTACTTGCGACGTTACCGGTAACGCGGTCATCGAATCTCGCACCGAGAGCGATAATCAAATCGGCCTCTTGCATAGACAAGTTGGCATAAGGAGATCCGTGCATTCCCAGCATGTGTAGAGACTTGGGGTCAAGCTCATCGAAACCACCCAATCCCTGTAGAGTTGTTGTGACAGGAATCTTTGCCTTCTCTGCGAATGCGGCCAAAATTTCCGGTCCTTCGGGTCGCTCAATAATTCCTGCTCCGGCGTAGATAATTGGCTTTTTTGCCATGTTGACAAGACGTGCGACCCTTTGGATTGAGGCATCCAGACGCCTCTTACTGGCCTCCTTTGCAGCAATAGATGCGGCGGAAGGGTGCGCTGGCAAATCAGAATGCACTGGGATAGCCTTCCGCAAAATACCGGCGGTAACATCTTTGGGAAGATCTACAAGAACGGGCCCAGGACGGCCAGATGTCGCAATCTCAAAAGCTTCATTGATGCGGCGAGGAAGTTCTGCAACGTTCTTGACCATAACATTCCATTTCGTGCAGGCACGGGAGATGCCGATGACATCGGCCTCTTGGAAAGCATCGGTACCAATTGCAGAAGTTGGAACTTGACCACAGAACACAACGAGAGGTGTCCCATCACTAAGAGCGTCCTGTATGGGGGTAATTACGTTGGTTGCTCCAGGTCCAGAAGTCACAAGTACGACTCCGGGTTTTCCTGAGGCCCGTGCATAACCCTCAGCCATATGGCCAGCACCCTGCTCATGGCGGGGCATAATGAAATCAAAATGCGGTGAGTTGTAGATGGCGTCAAACACGGGGAGAATAGCTCCACCGGCGTATCCAACTAAGAATCATGACTGCAGTCAGTAAAAATGGAA
This sequence comes from Morchella sextelata, assembly GCF_020137385.1. Classification (NCBI taxonomy): domain Eukaryota; kingdom Fungi; phylum Ascomycota; class Pezizomycetes; order Pezizales; family Morchellaceae; genus Morchella; species Morchella sextelata. The sequence goes on along the minus strand of NW_025408647.1, from coordinate 10,053 downwards.
CAAAACTGCAACAAGATCTACAAAAGCTTGGTTTCACATACAGATATGCTTGACATCATGTCGTAGCATCATCTCGTGGAATATCTCGCCTCCAGACATTCCCACGAAGCTAGATTAATTGGGTCAGCCAAAGTCGCAATTGGACACGACATCTGACATGAACTTACGAATCATCCATTTCAGGCGCCTGCCTGGGTTGTAAAGGATGCAAGTCATGAGCTGCGGGTTGAGAAGCGCTCGGAGGATCTTGGTTGAATGATGGAGACGGCACGGGCCGGTTTCTGCAGGTCCCCCAACGATGAGTCAGAATTCACCCTATCAATTCTTTATGCAGCTTAAGAACAAAGTTTGCGGGGACGCATAAAGAAAAAAAATATGGACAGTGAAAAACACTTACACAGCAGCAGCAGTGGTCGATTGATTCCGTGAGATATCTGTTGTCTTACTTCGCGACAATCCACCCGAACGAGAGTACGGCGATAAAGCAGCAGGGGCTGCAGTTGTCGAAAAGCAGCTCTTGCTGACATTCTGAGGGCGGACAGCTCTGAAAGAAGCTCGGACGGCAGCAGTTCTGAGCATGTTGGGCAATTCGCTGCGTAGGGAAACCCAATTACAAAAAGGGAAACAAAAAGAATGAGCGAATTAACAATTGAGGGGAGTTGGTTGTGGTTGAAAGAATGGAAGGAAGGAGGATCGATTGAACGATGAACGATGAAGGGTGTGGGGGAGAAAAGGTCGATGTCGCCAGAGGAGGAGGCGAGAGAAGTTTTTTTTTACGTTTCACTGGAAGGGTTAGAGTCATACCCCACAACCGGACCCATGGCAACAGTCTAGAATAAACGGCAATAGGAATTGATACACCGAGGTTTAACGGGAAATTAACATTGTGTTCCGCCAATATATTAACTTTTGCCCAGAGAATTGTTACAGTGAAGTTTCAATGCATTGATTAATACATATCCTCATTGCCTGTTAACGCGAGAGAATCTCCCGGTCACATATTCTTATTACACTCAGCATTTGCGTGCATTTAACTTTGGGACAAGAGGCAATTGCCAGGCGCGAGAAGGAAGGAAACAAAGAAAATTGCAAGCCAAAATTAAAAACTGACACATGTAACTGGTGATCTGCTTGCTCTTGTAAGCAAGGGAAAAAAATCAAAACCCTAACCCATACCAAGATTCCAGGGCCGCCCAGACCTCCAGGAAATCCACGACTGGGCCATTAACCGAAGGACCAAGGAATGTCTCAAGCCAGGTCAATCATCAAGAAACAGATTTTTCGTAGTCTCACCTTGCAACGAATCATTGACCTTAGTGCTCTTATTAAGCATTCATTGGAGCCAACTCAAGCCACCGGAGCTCCCTAACTCTGTGCAAGACCTGCCTTTCAATCAAATTACTCTATGTATGTACATGTATATATGTGCTGTTCGGTTCCGCCTTATGTAAAAGCCAGCCGACAGAGATCCCGGGACGCGGCCGGCCCGAATGCATATCCCCCGTGCTTCTGCTGCGTGCAGCGTGGCATGGTCCCCGGAGTCCTCAGAATGGTCCAGTGTGACTGGACTGGTGGACCTTTGCTGGCAGTGGCCGCTGATGCTGCAACGGGCACAGGCAGGGTAACTACAGCAGGCGATAGGTCCGCCAAGCTGTTCACGCCAGCAACCAAGCAACGCCACCTCTATGGGCAAAAATAGACCCCTGACCTCCGTCACTGTATTCATTTCCACTAGGACTGCCAACAGCGACGTACCTACGGCATCGCATTGATCGCGACTTATTCCATCAGACACAGTAGATTCGTTCACCCTGAAAGCAATCAATCATCCCCAGCTTCAAGTTTTTTCTCCCCGTCTGCAGTTCTCCGTCTACACTTGACCGCCGGAAAAGTTAGGTGCTCAAATACCTCAGTACCAAACTGCTAAGCGGAACGTGTCCTCTCCAACCTCAAAGAGCTATCCACCCAACCGCATCAAGCCTCCCACCCCCCCTCTACCATTAACCATTAACGAACCGAGAGAAGGACAACAAAACAAAAATATACGCAGGCACAATAATCACATCCGCCCCCCCGTTCGGAAATCTTTGTTTCATCCGTGGGCTACCCAGGGCAAGTCTGTGAATAAGTAAAAAAAAAACCAATTATTTATTAAAAAAACGCCATCATGAATATCTTTCGAGTCACGGGAGATCTCTCCCATCTCATATCCATCTTCATCCTACTGCAGAAGATGCGAACATCGAAGGTGTGCAATTGCAGTCCCCTTCCAATACACATATAGTCTGAAATTTTCGGTTTCTGTTTCGTCCGGTTTCGGCTGGCTGATATTCGGAGGGGTTTGTTTAAGAGTTGCGCAGGGATTTCGTTCAAGTCCCAAGTATTGTATCTCACAGTCTATGTCACTCGGTACTTAGGTAGGCGGAAGCTCCCCCACGCGCGAGCAATCTTCCTATACTCCCGTCACGACGATAGATGCTGCGCGTCTACTCCGTGTGTAGTTTTCGGGAAGAAAAAACAAGTGCTGACCACGCATGTTAACAGACCTTCTATGGACTTTCAATCACTCGACATACAACACCTTGATGAAGATCATCTTCATCGCCTCCGCCGGATACACAATTTACCTGATGATGAATGACTTTAAGCCAACGCACGATCCAAACATAGACACTTTCAAGGTTCAGTACCTGATTGGTGGATCGGCGATTCTGGCAGTTCTGTTTCCATATAGGTGGATACCATCAGAGGTATTTGACCCACTCATTTAAACGGGGGGATTAGGGTGTCAGATTTCGTAGTTTCTCGAGATCGCGGCGCCGGTGCGATTAGTTCCGGTGGCCCTGATACTGCCGTTTCTTCACTCCCGTGGGTGAATTGCTGGTAGTTTCGAAAGTTTTGAAAGTGCCAGGCTGATGGGTTTATTTTGGGTTACCCTCTCGGTAGATTCTGTGGACCTTTAGTATCTGGCTCGAAAGCGTCGCCATTCTCCCTCAACTTTTTATGGTTCAACGAACAGGCGAAGCCGAAACTATAACGACTCATTACCTATTTGCGCTGGGTGCATATAGGGCCTTGTATATACCGAACTGGATCTACCGTTATTTTACGGAAAATTGGCACGTCGATCCCATCGCTACGTTGGCTGGTATCATCCAAACAATCCTTTACTCGGATTTCTTTTACATCTACTACACCAAGTATGATTGACCCTTTCCATTCGTACCTTTCTTATCCCTTTTGCCCCACGTACCCTCCACCCCACGTACCCCTCCGTACCCCTCCAACCTTCCCCTGAATACATACTTTCGTATCAAACGCCCTGTCGATCATCGGTCGATTGATAGGTTAAGCTTTTGCAACAAGACTAATGGCCGTGCTTTCGCAAATCAACAGGGTGTTTAAGGGTAAGAAGTTCGAGCTTCCGGTTTAGAATACCGTGAGTGTGGGTCCGCGCTCCCACTCCTGAGGCTCGCTTGCTTGTTTCCGCGTAGTGTGTGTGCTGTTTCTTGGAACGAACGTGGTATGGTAGCATGGTGTGTGATAGAATGTCAACTGGTGGGAGAATCAATAAAGTTTAGGGAGTGAACGGGATACGAAGCTAGAAAAAAACGGCGGGGAAGAAAAGGAAGCAGCAGATTCAATGAAAATAAGAAAAAGTAAAAATAAAAACACTTTGCTGAAACTGCTCTGCGCATGCGCTGCGTGCGGTCGCGTTTTACCAGGTGCCATGCACCAAGTTTGGAAATAGATCAAGAGGCGAGGTGGGAGAGCCCGGGGTATGGCGCGCCGAGAGATTTGACGGGCAGACAAGAGGGTGTGCAGGCACTGTATTTTTATGTCCGATGGCTGGTTCAGGCCCAAAATGCGGGGAACTAGAGGGTGTGGTGCCGGCTTTTGCACACTGCGAGGCACTACATACAGACCGCTGCCTTTCTTTGGGCTTCGGAACACCTAAAAAAGAAAAGATTGGGGAACCAAAAAAATTAGTTGCAGTAACTCAGGGGGTCATGCTTATTTTCTTTTCTTTTGCTGTGCACCGCGGGGCGCCTTGCCATGGGAAGGAGGAACGAGGATGAGCTGTAATGCTTCACTTTTGGAGTACATGATATTTTTCTTTTTCTGCTCTGTTCAGGGCTTTTTTTTCTTTTCTTGGGGGGTCGGTTTTCGAATTTTGGGTTTCAGTGTCTCGTAGGGGCGTGCTTGATCTTGTCTGGAATGAAGGCAGAAAAGGCTGCGACGAAGCATGTGAATTCCATTCTCTCGGTATCAAAAGGTAAGTCTGAATGTGATATGGCCATGGGAAAACTAAGTATGTAACTTTTTTTTTTTTAGTTATCGGATCCTCAGAAGGGGTTCAATGCTTCTAGAGAAAAGCAATCAACTGGGGGTAGAAGTAGGCTACCCGCATTGATGTACTCAACCGTTCCTTCCGTCCCAGGGTTACGAGTAATGAGAATCAGATGAAAGGAAGCAAAAATAAAAATAAAAAATAAAAAAGAGATCAAGCCCGGGTTCAGAAACCGGGAAGAAGCAAATAAAAAGTATCAAATATTTAGTTGCCAACGAGGTTCTGGATTACTACTAGTATTACTAGAGTAGCAAGTATACCAAATATTACTTGCCAAGGCTCCAAAGATTCAGTAGCGAAAATAGGTAATCACACAACAGCCAACCACAGTGCTGTGGACGTTCATCCTATCTTTCGGACCGGGGAAGAGGGAAGGGCACAGACGGGGAAAGGTGATAGGGCTGCCTGTGTCTCTATTTGGTTTTGGTGGTCTCGGCCCTTTTAGCGGCCCTGGCGGTGGGGAGAACCGAGAAGGGTTATGCCATGGTGCTGAGCTGTACTCTACACAACGGGCAAGCCAGCACAATTATGCTCCTGGTCCGATTTCCAAACGGTTACTCGATGTCTGATGCTGCTGGTTTAATGATGGACAGGGGAATAAAAATAAAAAGCGCCATTAGCGAGCAGGAAGGAATCCACTGCCGTCGATCATCGGTAGGCAACAGAGACGAAAAAAACGAAGGAAGAACGGGCAGCCGAAAATTTGTCGGGGATTGAAGAGGCGAAACGGGCTCGTTATCCACCAGGGGCGCGCGAAAGCGGCCCCCGGGGGGGGGGGGGGAGCCACAGCTCATGTATCTATGCGCACAATCGATCCATCTAATCCAGCCGCATGATTTGCATGTGAGTTGAAAGATAGAGAGAGGGCTTGTTTCGTGGTTTGAAGAAGAAGCCAGATCTGGATAACTATGTGTTATGTATTTATGTAGGTGTGGATGAGGTGGTGTGTGGTGTTTAGGTGGTGTGTAAGGCATGATGTACGTGTGTATGTAAGTAGTTAAACAGAAAGACAGGATGCGAATTAGACCGGGAATGGGAAAACTATGCGTGTGTGGGGAGGAAGCCTAGATACTCCGATTAGGGATCTGGTGAGAGTTGGGGGTTGTATAGTGGGGGTAAGAATAAGAGTAACAGGTGAGTGAAAAGGTAGGTGCTTTCTTACGAGATGAAGAAAGAGAAGGCATTTGATGTCAACAAAGGATAAACAGAGCAAACACTCCTTTGATAACCTGGCAATTCCGAGATCTGAAATATGTGGATATCATCGTGCGTGGGAGGGACCTTGACTCGTAGTGTGGGGAGATTAGACATGCAATGAACAAGAGGGGAGAGGAAGAAACCGATCGAGTGTTTTGAGACTTTCTGAGCGATTGTCACGATCTCACTGGAGACAAGGTTTGTATAAACGAATCCAATCCAGAGAGGTTTGTGACATTATAAAGAGAGTAAAGATATGGTACGTGTGTGATGGTACATTCAGGCTATCGAGAGTGAAAACTTTCCTCCGAGATCGCAAGTTTTCATTTCTTCAGATCTTAATTCGATTCTCAGTCTGATTCGCTCGCTTGTCTATCGTAGAAGAGGGGTGTGAAAAAAAGGAAAACCGTTGAAAATTGAAGTAAGAACTTCTGGGCTTTTGAAAACGACATTTGTCACTAGAAACCTCAAGTTACACATGGTCAAAATTTGGTAAGAGGTACCTATAGGTATTACTTGCCTGGTGCAATGAGTTATGTATCTACACACAGGTACATAAAGTGCATACTTCCTAATTATACCAAGTAGAGTACTCCGAAGTACGTGTAGGGCGTAATTCTCATATCGTGCTGTTCCAGGTTACGAAGCTGTCCAAAATGGAATAACGTCGATCAAAATTAAGACGTGGACAAAACGTCATGTTTGTTGAATCTTGAAAGGTCACGAAATTGGAATTGTGACAGTTCAGGGAGGACCGTTGATCGTCCCCAGCCGAGTCACGGACGCCGATTCAACTACACCACACTAATCTCCATGATACTCCCACTTCCCTCTCTCTCCAGCGAATCCGGAGGTTTGTGATGTGACGGTGATACGTACTCGGATATCTACTCGAATACTCTACCTACCTCGATTAAAAACTTTATTGCAACATGCACTGGGAATCTATCGCAATAACTGGTATCATGGCAAAGAGACCTCTCTAGCTACGTGAATATCTGCCGTGTTCATGAAACACTCAGCTCAGGTCTGAAATGGCCATCAACATATCGGGATTCCACTCCTGAATGAGAGTCCTGGCGCCGGGAAGCCGAGTGATGAAAGTAAGACTCGGTGTTCAAATTTTGGAAAAGAAGTACCTATGTACATGTAGGTACATGTACTCTAGCATCAATAAGTTTTACCTCCACGCGATATGTAGAGCACCAAAGGACCCCACTCATCCCGCCAATCCACAACCCACCAGTCCACACCCCCCCGTTCAACCCATGCCCCAAATCCTGCAGACAGCACCGGCCTGCAGCCCACCACCAACCCTCCCACTCCCATCCCACCCTCCACTACGCCCACTTCAATTCCTCCCGTGAGGCCAAGCAACGTACTGTACACGCACAGCACGAGCACCGAAACAGCATCCTGAATCCCTCTGCTGCAGAAAGCTCGTCCGCTGTAAGTAACCTGTAGACTAGCCTCTTCTCTGCTCGCTCGCCTGTTGTGTGACAGTAGAACATCCTCCCACCCACTCTCTACTCGGGGAATAAAAATAAAATATACCCATTCCTTCACGCTCGGTTCTCCCGATCATCGTACTCTACTTATCGATAGTTGGCCATCCATCCATTATCACTGATACTGTTATTAGGTCGCCCCAACTTAATAGCTGCCCTATTTCCCGCTTGCTCCTTCCCTCTCTCCCTCTTCCTCTCCTCATACTCAACATCATTACATTATATACTCGAGAGAAGTCCAGGCTCATTCTTTTTATAATCCTGCCTATATACCTACTACATATCCACCCTCATCCTCAACCATCTTCACCAACAAATACATTAAAGCCTGTCCTCTGCCTCTGCCACTTTGAAAGTCCCATCGCACTCGCTTTTAAAGTTTCGCCAATATAGTCGACAAGCATCGGCCAGCCCCACGCTCGTTTAGCTAAAAACACTAACTTCAACAATCATGATGAACACCATGCCAGCTATGGACCGTCATCTCCATAACCTTTCACAATTCGACTTCACCCATCAAGCCGTTTTCACTCTAGCCTGATGTACAATCGCGCTCCCCCACCTGGAAGCCTCATCATGCCTACCCCACTACAATTTTCGCCGAACCCTCACCAACAGGCCCATACCCACCACCACAACATCCACCACCCCCAGCAGCACCACCACCACCACCACCACCAGCAGGCGCAGCAACAGCAGGTGAGACACAATTCGTCTGGGCAGTGTGACTAGAATTTTTGAGAGAACAGCCACTGGCTCAGCGTACCGCTTTCCTACCTAGTGTTAACGAGGTTTTGGCAGTGGTAGATAATACTACTGCCCTTACCTCCGGCTGCATATGGAATGTGGTGGTTACAGTGGCTATTCTGTCGAAGATCCTGTTCCGGTGTCGTCTATTAAAAACGGTTGTTAACATGGCTTTTTAGGATCAGCATGCGGTTCTCATGAACTCAAGTCCCAAACAGCAGCAACACCTCATGCCTACACCTACATCTGAGTTGGGCAACCAGTTTGATGAACAACCACAGAACATGGAAGGTTTCCCCACAGCCGCCGAATTCGAGAACCTTCTGAACGAATACATCCTCTCGCTTTCCCCAAGAAAAGAGACAAGGCTCTCATTCCCCAGAAACGCTACGAAAACATCCGCGCCGTTCTGCGCGACCCCAAATGCACCACAATTGAGTCCGCTCAGTTCAGATTTTGGGCCAAGAAGATGTTCCGTCTGGTGCAGCAGGAGGATGGCTACAATGACGTTGTTTGCCACGAGGGCAAGCCGGTTGCCGTGCGGGAAGACCTGTACCACGTCTTGACAACCTCTCACGGACAGGCGCAGCACGGTGGACGTGATAAGACCTCTGCTCAGGTCCGAAAGAACTACTCATGGTAGGCCGCTTAGTTGGGATTCTAACTATGAGTAACCTGGCTAATAATTGCGCTTAATAGGGTACAAAGGAACTCATTGCACGTTTTGTGCGCAACTGCCCTAGCTGCACTCTCCGCCGTAGCAGCCCCCTCGAGTTCTCTGCTGCTAGCAACGCGAATCGCATGAGCCAGCAGACGATGGAATCTTGTGCACCTTATCTCACTAGCCCAGCCAGTTCCACCGGGAGCCCTCCTCAGAGGCACGTCATGAACTCGCCTTCAAACAGCAGCACCTCTTCAATGAGCCAGTTCCAGCAGGTGGTTTCCTCAGCTGCCTCTTCACCTCTTAATGCCCCGTCAAGCCAGGACAGCTACGGATATTCATTTCCTTCGGTAGTAAATATGCCATTGGACCCCGCGCATGTACACAACACCCAGTCCTAACGACCTCACGAACTGAGACGAAGAACAATATGCGAATATGAGCTAATAAAGAGAAGAGAGAGACGGTTCAGTGCTGGTAGCGGCTTTTCTCAGGTTCAGGATTTTGTCGATTTTGGGTTATGCCATTTATGAATTTGTTAACGGGGTTCTTTGGGGTTCCTTGGTTGTTGTTTTTCACGAAACAATTTGGGCTATGTTTTTGATTATTGATTGTTTTGTCTCTGGGTTTTGTCTTTTTCGTTCAAAAAAAATATGGATGGTTATTTGCTTGGATGGGCGAGCGGTGGAGGTAGTTACCAATGATTTCTTGTTTTTATTTTTGGGGCCCTCTTGTGTTCTTGTTTTGTGTGGGTTCTACTTCTATTATCCTCGCTCGAAGCTCTTTCGACGAGCGAGGGAAGGGTTCCGAGACCCTGCCTAATGCTTTGGGTATATTTCCTGTAGTATTCCTCCTCAAGAAGGTGTTGGTTGTTTTTTCTATATTCTCTTATGTATATTTCCGTCGCGGCTTCTTCTTGTTTGAGTGGTGGTTTCTTATCTGAGGTTTCTGTCGTAACGGCGAGACTACCGTGGCCAGATTGCCAGACAAATTAAATCATGTTTCCGTATTTTCATGTTTTTTCTTTAACTCTCTTTTTTTTTCATTTCATGTATTGGCCTGCTGTGTAGGCCAGGACAGGGGGACCGGTCAATAATTGAAGATTGTACATTTTTTGCTGATATCAACCCTCTTATTTCTCAGGCCCTTTGGTTCTGTTGCTTGTCTTATTTTAGGTTTCATTTCAAAAACCTCGATTAAATCGGATCAATAGATTTGCTCCTATCCAGTTCGTATCCACTATTGCCTAAGATATCGCGTGGGATGCATGGCCGATCCGAGTGCCAGCCAAGCAAAGGAAACCCGTATGAAAGTAAAGCACCCCGAAACAGACATTTACTGCGGTTTTCGCTATTCAAGTTCTAGACCTGACTGCAGCAGATCAGAGGAGATTAAAGTAGCGAAAACTAACTGTTGTTAGGAGGGGCGTAAAAAAAAGCCCACCAAGGGCCATGCACTCGATCGATCAAATCGCGAACTTTGCAACCCTCGCCTTCCCCAGCAAACCGACCCTTTCTTGACGGAGCTCTGATTTTTTATTTCCTTTCTGGTTATGGACTTTCCCTATCCTACTTTCGTTGTCGTCGACG
>NW_025408646.1:0-69886 GCF_020137385.1 Morchella sextelata | reverse complement strand
CCACCTTGCTGAAAGGTTCTAGATGGGTCTCTGCTCCTGCTCTTCCACCAGTTCTACCCCGCGGGTACATGCTCTGCTGTGGTCGAGCAACGCACTAATTGATTGGATAATAATGGAGGGTATCTGCGTTCGTATCGTGTGGCAAGACTATGTGCGTATGTATGGACGTACGGGCGCAATTTGACAGCAGCGACGTATAAATGGGTGAGCGAACGAGTTTGGAGAAAGGTAGTAAAGAAATGAGAGGTGCCGCAAGAAATCGCAATTCACAAGGTGAAGGGAGTTGAGTGAATGGCCAATCGTTAGAAGTATCGATACGGACAGTCTTCCTTTCCATCTAACTCTACGCAACTAGGACAATTCGTTTTTTTTTTCTTCTTCGCCTGGGTAGAGCAGGTCGCGGAGCGCGTTGGAAGATTCTCTTTGCGAACCTGCGCTTAGCAACCGGTACTATCCGTTTCTAGGTTGGTACATGTATAGCTTACTCGGGTACTGTATTTGTATGGCCACCATCATCATCAGAATGGCGCTTTTTCTCTCTGGTGGATGTTACCGAGATCATCACGACATGAATTTCAAGGAGGTTTATGTTTGACATCCCACAAAGTGCTGCGAGGTTCACTTTTCACAACCTGTTCTCAACCCCAAAATTGACTTTAGCATGTGTGTCCTGATCCTTGCATCATGTACACACTAGTACACGCTCTACCGGAAAATCTCACTTATCTATGTCTTGTGCGCACTTTATCTAATCTAATCACTAATTTCTTATCAATCGCATCAGTACAGCATCAGAGGCGTACGCAGCGGTGAGGTCATAAATCACGACCCAAGCCACCCCAAGACAAGTATCTAGAGTAATCCTGTTTCTTGCGGAATTTCAGAGGGGTTGAGCCGTCTATATAAACACTTTGTGCTTCCATCATAGACCCACATCCCTCTGCATAACCACATCTTATACCATATTAATAGTTCAAGAACTTCGTTCATAAACTATCACTCACCTCTCGATATCACTCACAAGCAATTATTCGAACCATATAATTATATAACAATAATGTCGTATACCAAAAGTACTCGCGACAGTGGCCTTGGGCTTAATGAGGATTTCGCCCCTCCACCTGGTCCTCCACCTCCAATAATGCCCGAAGGATGGGTCGCACGTTTTGATGAGCGCTACCAACGCTTCTACTATGTCAACACCTACACAAAACAATCACAATGGGAGAAGCCGCCGGGGACTATTGACCCTCCTGCTCTAGGTATATCCTAAAATGTCCTGCTCACAAAAGAAATTTACTGATCGAAAATTAGGTCGGAGTCCCACTGATTTCGACCGTCCACCGCCTATAACAGCGAAAGTAGCCGCCGCGAAGACCGGCCGGTAACCCCAACTCCTCAACAGAAATATGAATCTCTCCTCCCTCCACAGCCTCAACAGCAGCAGCAACAATACCTACAACCTCCTCGACCCCAGACTTCAACTTCAGGCTCAAGTTCTCCTTCGCGAGGGCTTAGCGGGCGCTTGTCATCGTTTCTAAAATCACATGCTGCCAAGTCGCCCCGACCACAGCAGCAGCAATACTACTATCAGCAGCAGCAGCTTCCGGTATACTATGGCGGTGGTGGAGGCATGATGGGAGGACAGAGAAGACCGGGAATGGGTGCCGGTGGCGCGGCAGCGTTAGGTGTAGGTGGTGGTTTGTTAGGAGGTATGTTGTTGGCAGACGCGATGGATGATCATCAATACGATCAAGGCTTTGAGGATGGACAGGATTATGGCGGTGGTGGGGAATTTGGTGGTGATATGGATTTTGGTGGAGGCGACTTTAAGTAAATGACGATGGTGGCATGTAAGATATATCAGTGTTGGCGTTTTTTTGTCAGGATCTGGGTTCGGCTTTTGGGTACAGATGAATCACATACATATAAATGTACGATATACGTATAAATTGTTAAAAATTAAGCTATGCGGGGTATGAATGTCAATAGCTGATGGTATCTGGACCGTCGGTCACCACCATCTCGATGTCAAGAATGCCCAACGTACTCTACAGGCCAAGCACCCGAGTGATAACCTGTGAAACTAAGCGCAAAAGCGTAACAGCAATCAAAAGTTCCCGGATGTATATAGGGGATAGACTCCTAGCCTACTACGTCTGCAACACAAAAGGCCAGGGTGTTGCGAAACAAAAATATAATTGTTTATTTGTATTTTAGCTTCATAATCAATTCAAGTTCCACTATTTTTCTTTTCCGTCCTTTCGACAGCTTAACGTATGTGTCCATCACTTGCGGCGCATATTCTCCCATTTTATCTGAGAATGCATATATAAGATGCATATGTGAAGAAAAGATCAGTAATAAATCATAAAGGGCTTTTTTTTCTTTCTTCTTTTCTATTCTTTATATTAGCCGTCAGTATAGAATAGATCTACCTGTACTAGGTAAGTACATGTATTTAGACCAGGTCGGAACTTGCGGGCAACGTCTAATATTATAGAGATAAAGAATTTATCTGTTAAAATAATGCCCTATCCCTATTAACACTAATTATTGATAATATACAGTGAAAATAATGCCCTGCATGAATGATATGTAATCTATACATTGTATAATAATGGGCACCCAGATCTCCCGCTCTCTCTGAAGTTATAACTACATATCGAGCTGGAGCTTTACATAGGATCCCAATGAAGCTTTTGAAGTAGCTATGTAATTATTTTGGATTAGTCGGCGAAGCAAACAGTTATAAAGATAAACTAGAAACTCACCGAGAAGCTCTCGAATGGTACTCCTCTCCATTCCCGGCCACTTTTCCCTTTTCCGCTCAACGTGATCGAATCACTGTAGAACTGGGGATCAAAGTCCAGCAGCTCTCCCCATGCCACCAAAAGCCTCCTCCAATAACAGTTGGTCGCGGCAGGACTCAAGTACCTCCTCCAAATCTCCCTACTCCTCGCTGCGATCTCTTCGGCCTTTGCAGGATTCTTCATCAAAAATTCAATCTTCTCCTCCAAATCGCTCCAATCTCTCTTGATCTCTACAAAGTTTTGTAGTGGTCCCTGTGAAACCATGAGTGGATGGTAATGCTGAACCCAGTTCAATTTATGGGCAATGATGACAGAGTGGCAAGCTTGCAGATACTTGAGTCTCCCGCTGTAACTGTATCCCTCCACATGTGCCAGGAATTTATACCGGCAGTGGTCTGCCATCGTCAAAAGGTCGTTTTTAACACTTTCCGGATTTCCCCAATCCACAGTTTTAATGTTGGACCACGGCTTATCCTTCGTGGCATCAAACAGGCCTTTCCTTATATCCAACCCCAAGTCTGCACCACGCCAAACCAATTTGTTTTCCTTCCCATCAAGTGAATATCTCCCGTCTCTAGGTGATATATATTCCGCATCGACATCGTCAGCTTTGAGGAGAGCCTCGATAAAAGAGCCAACTTTGGGCTCAGGCCATGACCAGTGACCAAAGTCAGGCATGAGCCAGGTGCTATTGGTTGTTTCTCCAACGTCCCGAGCGAACGCCCAGGCAAGGTAGCCCCCCTCAAGTTTATCCCCAGTGGCAAGAGCAAACTCGCTATTAGGAAGAGGGTGTGGACTGGTGATTATGGCTTGGTGGAGGGAATGGAGAGTTGCGAGACGGCGAGAATGATACCGTCGTTTGCAGTAATCACATAAAGCTGCATATTGCGTTAATGGTGCTGACAAGTAGGCGCTCCAGAACAATAATACCTGGTTATCACGAATCATCGCCCTGATATATCCGTAAGAGTTTTCAAACTCGAGCTTCTCTAGCTCATCGAGTCGTATTTTTCGACTTTTTCTTCCCGCTACCATCCTATCAATCTCAACAAACAATCCTGGAAATGCAACTTCGCACTGATCATTTGACATGGCTAGATTCTTCGCGTTGATATCTGACTGGAGGTGTCTTGATCCACATTGTCCTGAAAATGGGACTGATGAGCACCCAGAGGATAATGAAGTATTTAAAAAGTATAAGAATAGGAAAAATGCGGCAAGCCAGAACGAAACGAGGAGAACACTCGGCCGCGGCTGCGAAATTCGAAGGAGACCAAGCATGGTGAAAAACGAGCGAATGGCCTGGTCTGGCCTGGGTTAGCGTACAGTGGTGGTTGTTCTTTTCTGTATTGAACACTGGGATAGCTGCCCAGGGGCGTAGGGGGGAAGGGAATTGGGCCAATTTAGTACCACTCGTCTCACCCCCCTTCTCCGTCTAGAGTCACCTATCTAGTAATTTCCTATATATACGTTTCCCTCACCCGTAGCCCGTAGCCCATAGGCGCTAAGATCAAGGCATTATTACATGTATATAGGGTCTTTTATGGCTTCATGTGTAACACCCGTATACGTATTATCTCAGACGGCTGCATGACCATCCGTGGTTCTAACCAGTCAACCTACAGCAGTGCCGAACACACGTACACCTATGCCTCTCCGCCAGTTGCCGTTTCTCTTGGCAATACTTGATCTGGGCAATGAACTTCCAGGCTTGGAATCTTCTTCTTGATATTAGAAACTGGTTTTATTGATCATTGCCAGGAGAAACGGCGACTGAGTGGTTACGGCCATTTGCGGGCCTATTAATATAAGAACGGCGTTCTTTGTTAAATTTTTAGTTTTCACGGCGTCATCTTTATGCTAAGAAGCCGCGAAAATCAAAAGAATACAAATATGAGAATGGTAGTCATTAATTTTGCTAAATCTGACCGTTGCCCTAGGCCTAAACTATCTATTTGGGGAAGAACTACGCAAAACGAATTGACTCCACTTTGGCTCTACTGCAGCGGTTCACGTGAGCGACTGCTGCACAAGATTTTATTCTGTCTGGACATATCATCTGATCTCTGCCAAAGCTATTTTGTGCTTTGCCGCAAGTGGACAATTTTCCAGTACTAAGATCTAGACTTTAGAGGCATTAAGGGTGCCTCAACCTACTTTAATCACATCTTATAATATAGGCATTACTTCCCATAGTATTTTTTACCCAAATCAGGTGTACGTAGCTAATATTTCTAAATGTAGGGCAGCTCTGATGGGATATCACTCACTTACACACTTACTAAATCACAACCTGTCCAATCTAGTATCACTCTGATCTCAGCCATGACATATCACTCACTACCGTAAAAGGCCAAAAAAAATGGATTTTTATTGGGGTTTTTATAAAAAAATAATCTAATGAATGTCGTAACTCCACCGCATGCATGCAAAACCAACAACTAAACCAATCTAAATAAGAACAATGAATGGCAGCCGGCTAGAAGCATACGTATACTCCATAGCCAGAACTCAACAGACCAGACTAAACCAAATTGCAAACCACACGAAAGAAACCCAAATGCAATATCCCCAATCACCAGCGCTCGTTCGCATACTCGCGCACCCATCCACCGGCATCCATCCGCCCACTCACTCACCAACACTCACCATTTAATACCCTGGGGCGGGGTGAATTAGACACCGCACTTGCCCGAGTCGTCAACCGGCACCCAGCTCATGGTTGTGCCAAAGGAGGTGCAGATCAGGTCCGTGACGCGGTCCTCGTCGCGGCCGCAGACGATGTTACCGACGGTTCTGCAGGAGGAGCAGCCGGCTTCGCCAGTGAATGGTTTGCCGGAGGGACACTCGGGGACGGGGGAGGTGGTGGGGGAGGTGATGGGGCTGGCGGCGACGAGGATGCCAGCGAAGGCAACGAGGAGGAGGGAGATCATGGAGATCATCTGCATTTTGAGATTGGAGGAGTGGGTTTTTGGAAGTAGATGTTTTTGTAGAGGAAGATGGAGGTAGAGAAGTAGATGATCGAAGACAATTGATAATCGAGAACTAAACTGAGTTGAGCTGAGCTGAGAACTGAAGGTAAAGATGAAGATGGTTGAGAAGGATGAGGAGGGAAGAGAATTGAGGTAGGAATTGAGAGTCCTTTATACTGAAAAATTGCTGTAGTGAGTAGAGAGATATCCCCCACACACACTTCACGACCTACAGATTTTCTGCGATCACCATCATTGTCCCGCCAAATCGTAAGAATACACGCTAGACGTCGTCAGCAGATATCATTACCACACCTCTGTGCCGGCAAGTACCTCCATTAGAAATATACTCTAATCGCAATATTCGGTCAATCATGAACAACTGAGTAATACCGAGTGAAGTATTTGGAATGTTCATGACATCAAGTGGATGTAGGCGAGTTTAGGTATATAGGTCGATACTGCTATCAAGAAAGAAAGAAAAAAGGTTTTGCAGCTTACCACGCAGTTTCTCCAATGGACGGGCTACTCCGTAGCTCACTTGCAGTATGTATGATACAGTAAAATAAGTAAAATAAGTAAATAGTAACATTACCGATCAAGTTAGAACCCCATGTGGTCGAAAATTTCCCCGGATTTGTTCTTACCTGGTGCCGACGTATGAGTCGGTATGACAATACCATCAGCCTTAGGACTGGTAACGGTGGAATCATACATACATGTACGTACCCAATCTTAAATTTACCGGCCGAAGCCATCCCCACGGTATTGGGTTATCTGTAAGACCTATATCGAGAATACTGCATGTATGTACTCGTAATTTCATTGCGTTTGTGAACATAGCTGGGTCTGCATACACCAAAATCTGGAGCCTCATGCAGGATTTTGCAGGTATGCAACCCAGTTGTGTTCACAAACGCTATGAAATTACGAGTACAAGTATTACCAAGAATACGGCGTAGAACTTTATTTGTCATTGGCGGGTAGAGTGCGTGGCTGTGTGTAAGGTAAGATGTGTGGCCATGACAACGCATGCATGCTCGGGATCGTTTGTGATTGGAGCTTAACGGGTCCGTGAGGTCAAGTAATCGCGAAAGGCGAGAAAACCTTGGCACTAGTGTCTAATAAAGGATACCATCGAGTGATATTCTATGAGGCAATTTCTTGAAGGCTAGGAGCGCTAGCTATTCGATCTCCGGTGAGAGTTGTTGAAAGTTCTCTATTATTGAGCATTAGTGGGGGTTTTACCCAACCAGGTGCTTGTAGTGTGGCCCACCATCCAAGGCTGTCATTCATTGACTGAATATATACTATATGATCGATCACAGAGAGGATTCTAGTCAAAAATCTTTGTCGGCATGATTGTTTCCAGTATGTACCTCTTCTCCCGTTGCCCTGGTCTGAAAAATATCCTCGGTTGCCCTGGTTTGAAAAAATACATGTATCTTCGGTTACCCTGGACTGAAAAAATATCTTGCGTTCACGATCATTGGCCTACCTCCCGAACCATATCATTAGCCTATATTATATTGTCAAATCCTATAGGCTTTGCTCAACAAGCGGAGTTGTTCGGCCCTGTGAGAAGCCTTTTAGCTGCACGTGTCGAACAGAAATTCGAGCACTTGGACAAAATTCCTGCACACCTTATTGGTTGAACGATTGAAGTCTCTTCCTATCCCTTAAGCTGTCGATGCTGACCCCCCCTATATATAGCAGATCTAGAGGAATTAGATTTGCATGAGAGATCTATTATTTGATAAGAGAGATAACGGGATCTGTTAATAAAGCCACGCCAAATTTGCTTTTTTTTTTTTTTGGTGGGTCAGCATTTTCGCGACAGCTTATGGGCTGCTACACTTTCTGTCTAACCCGCTCGGTTTTTGGTTCAACGCGCGCAGTTAAAAGACTCTATTATTTAACTTATCAATCATGTCGATGATAAAAATTACCTACTGTTCATCGCTAATACTCCCCATAACTATATGTAGGCAAGAAATACCAAGCCAGATCTGCACTACTCTAGGTAACCTTCCAGAATATAAGCACACCCAGCTGCAGCGCGAAATAATACGAATCCCCATCGCCAGGGATATGAGAAAATCCTTACTCCAAAGAGATAATGAAAGCGAGTACTCGGGCGTTCATTAAATGGTCGGATATCGTTGCAACCAAATCCCTACTAAGAATTCCGACCATTTAATAAACGCATGAGTACTCGTAATGCAAAAGTGCCGGTACAGTCAACATTCCAGAATACGCTTCGTCGTTTTTCCTAAGGTTTTTTTTTTCCTACTAATTTGGTAACAGGTATACGTAGGAGAGGGGTTACGTATCTCGAAGTGAAGGAATTCATCATGCTTTAAAGCCGAAATAATAAAAGGTAATTATCGAGTGCATGTAGATAGGATCTTCATATCGCGATGGAAACTCTCATGGGAGGCTGGCAGCAGCTATATCAGTCACAATATCAGAAAGTCCCAACTTTCTACATGTCGAAATGATAGTGATATGACCATAGCTGTGGTACCTATATTATAAGATGTAATTTAAGTAGGGTTGGGGCACCCTCGCCCTTGAAGTCTTGGTACTGGAAACTGTCGACCCGCAGCAAAAACACAAAATAGCCTTAGTAGAGATCAGATGATATGTTTATCAAGGATCACAGTTTTATTTTCTCGCCCGGAAACTGCTCCAGCCGCCGACCGGTTTGGACACGGACATTCTGTTTGAATGGGGCCACATACGGTGTTTAACCCGACGAGCATTCTGCCGCTAGATAACTTACCTACATCTTGTACCGCCTGTCATTGGCGTTTGGGGGGCTGGCGCCAAGCAACACAAGTGCCCAAAACATGATATGGCAGAGTGATATCTTATGTCCGAGCCTACATACATATAATCCATCTACATCTAATGCTCCGTCGACTCAATCACCTCCGGATACCTAAACCCAGCCTGCGCCCTCACGCTATCCATCGCCTCCATGACCAGCAACGACTCCTCCAATGGCATAGTCTCACTTTCCAGCTTTCCGTCCCTCAAACACCTCGCGGCCTCATCCGCCTCCCAATGCATTCCCTTGCCCGCAGGCACGGGGCACTCCACCCTCTCGGCGCCTTTCCCGGCTACAATGATTGAGTATCCCGCTGGCGCATAGGCCGGGTGGTCGACACGGATCTCGCCGAGCGTGCCTTGGATCTTGATGGCGGTGTGGTTTGTGTCCTCGGGGTCAGCGGCGACACGGATGCTACTCGTGGCGATGCCGATCGAGTTGGGGAACTTTACGATGACAGCGTTCTCGGCGTCGACGCCCGTGCGCTCGTATTTGGAGATTGTGCCGGTGATGCTGGGCGCGGATTGGGGTTTGACGGCGGCGGGGAGAGTGTGATAGAGGGTTTGGTAGACCCAGGTTAGGGAGTAGACGCCGACTATGGGGTTTACAGGTTAGTTGTGATCCTTTGGCTTTGGACTTTGTTAGGATAGATGGTGGCTTACGATCTAGTAGTACTCCTCCGGCAAGGTCAGGGTTCACCTGTGGCATATATCAGCATCTTCCATATCTGGCCGCCACTCCATTCCAAGGGCATCCCCAATTCTAGCTCACCATCCTATGCGAATCATCATACTTCTCCTCCGGTGCCTGCGCCATACTCAGATCCGCAAAGACCCTCCTAACCTCTCCGATGCGCCCCTCCTTAATCAACGACCTGATCTGCACACTGATCGGGAAGAACCTCGTCCACACCGCCTCCATCAAAAACAGCCCCTTCTTCCTCGCCAGCTCCACCAAGATCCTGGCCTGCTCCGTATTGACCGTGAACGGCTTCTCACACACCACGGGCTTGCCTGCATTTAGCGCCAGCAGGCATTGCGGGAAGTGGTGCGAGTGCGGCGTCGCAATGTAGATGATGTCGACGTTGGGGTCGGCGACGAGCTCCTCGTAGCTTCCGTAGGCGGTGCCGTTGGGCGCGCCGACGTCGGAGAGGAAGGTCTTTGCCCGCTCGAGAGAGGTGGCGGAGGCGGCTGCTTGCACGATGTGTTTGATGTCGGTCACGCCGCGGGTGCTTGGGTCGAGGACGAGGTCCTTGGAGAATTCTGAGACGGGTTAGAGGTGGTGATGCATGAGATGACACTGGGGGATATACCTCCTGCAATCCAGCCGGGGCCTGTAGCTAGCTGTTAGCTTGACGCTCTGGTAATTGATACCTGGTTATGAAGAAGGACATACCGAGGATCCCCCAACGAACAGTGTATGGCGCAGACATTATCTCAAGAATTTGCTGGTAGGTTTAAACAGTGCAAATTGAAGCAATACTTCAGTAAACAGTTTGGGAGCTCCATCTCTATTTATATCCACTGCCCCTCACTGGCACTAGAGGCGGGGATCCGGGCGTCGTCTGTCGTCTGTCGTCTGTCGTCTGTTTACGCTTTACCCGACGCCCAGGGAAGCTCTCGCCTAAATGCGGGGAAACCAGCCCGAGGATCCGATGCTGGCTCGCCGTACGCAGTACCTGCAGCTTTAACGTCATCGGAGGGGAGCCCCGGGGAATCGCTCCGGAGGAGAGGTTTTGTTGTGTTCCCGGCTTGAGCTTCAAACTCTCTGCAGCTCCGGGAGATCGGTCTTGTCTCCGCATGGGTCATGTGGAATAGATGCTGGTGGGGATGCACAGCTAAGTACATGTATGTATCCTTGCAGATGCTCATCATGAGGTTAAAACCCGGATGCCAGTGCTTAGCAATTGGTTTCGGACTTAGGGGCTCG
The DNA here is from genome assembly GCF_020137385.1 of Morchella sextelata. Lineage (NCBI taxonomy): Eukaryota > Fungi > Ascomycota > Pezizomycetes > Pezizales > Morchellaceae > Morchella > Morchella sextelata. The sequence goes on along the minus strand of NW_025408646.1, from coordinate 59,339 downwards.
GATGTTTAATAACAAAGAATACCTTTTATGATATCAACGCAAGTCTGGATTCCTATAGAAACACATCGCTCGCACTCTGCTCGCAGTTTCTTTTCAGGGTAAAGTTTGGTTATGCTTCTTGGAGTGTTTTTTTATCCCTCTCTCGAAACATGTGGGACCGGTCATTGGCCGTTTGGCCAGAAACAGTAGTAACTGAAATCGAAGCACACACTCAAATGGGAATCGACAACAGTAATTTTTTCAAATTTAATACGTTTATCTCAATTGAGAGTACCTACATACATGTAACTACATGTACTATGGCGATTTGGTTTTGGGACTAGATAACGAGGAACTGTACAAATCAGTCGACCAAGTTAGTGCAAGATAGAGGGATGAGCGCCGATTGACCTGCCATGACGCACACCTCAATGCGCAATATACTATCTAAGACACAGCGCTCTCTAGGCTGTCGGAGTCACGACGGTTCGGGCTGCTCGGGGTTTTTTTTAAACGGCGACGACGAATGTTGTGGGTGAATGTTAGTTCCTTGGGACGATGAGAATGTAGATGGTGTATATGTTGATTATTCTGAGAGCCTTTTCAGATGGATTTGATCTAGCTATTTTATGGGTGTGGTGTTCACTAGTATCATCTACTTTGGGGAGTTTAAGCGTGTTTCCGTTTATGGGATCGGTTGAAGATATATGTGATGATATGGGGTTATGTGTTGTGGTCGGGAGGAGGTGTAGGATTTCTTCTTCTTCAACATGACGCGGAGTGATCTCCCTCCTGTAGTTTAGGCTGTTTCTCAGCTAAATGTATTCCGTATTCGATGCGGGATTAGCATTTCCATAGGTTTTCTATTAATTACCGCTAGCGACTTCCTCTGAAAGGGGATTCCTGTGCTCTATCGCTTCGAGGATGAGGAACATTGAGTATATGTTCCTTATTATACGTTTCCAGTAGTCTCCACGATTAATCTCTAAGGAATTATCGTTGTCGATTCTTAGGTATTGGAATAATCCAGTCACTGTGAATAAAGGGAAGAACTCTTGACTAAGTACCAGTGTGGCAATGAGGTAGAGGTGAGATAAGATAGTGAACTGTTGGTTATGGATAAGTTGAACGTACATAGGGTACTTCGGCAGAGGAGGTATGCGACATTTCGATTAATTATTAGTACCACCCCCTAGCTACCCGCTCCCAAGGCCCTCCGTAATAACCCCACCTCCCATCACCGCCTCTCCAGCTCAATCTCCACCCACCTCTCCAACGCCACCTGCTCCTCCTGCACATACCCGCCAAACAACCCCGGACACCCCTCCACCAGCACACACGCCACCAGATGCACACACACCGGCACATCCCCCTCTCCGCGCATCCTACCCCCCCATAACCCGCCTTCTTCTCCCGTCCCCATCACTTCCCCCGCTTCACCCCCGGCCCCCCGCCGCCCAAACGCGGCCCACGCAAATGCCCCACAGCTGCACCACCACGCCGCAGGACGCACCACGTGTACCGTGGCAGAAGAGGACGATGAGACGAAGTATGCGTATTTCTTGCTGTGCGGGGCGGGGCGGCAGCGGTGCACGCGGCGGTGGTCGAGGAGGTCGAGGGCGGGGAGGAGCGTGCTCGGGAGGAGGTGGGAGAGCGTTAGGAGGAGGTCTTGGGATGAGGGTGGGAGGGTGTGGAGGGTGTTGGGGTCGGGAGAGGCGGGGGTGGGGTGCTGCTGGTGCAGGGTGGTGAGGAGGGTGCTGAGGAGGTGGCGGGGGGTGGGGAGTGACATGGTGGTGGGTTGGTGAAGGTGGGAGTGAGGCTTGTTGTGGGATTTGATTATGTAAGTTGGCCTTGGGTTTGAGGTGTGTCTTCTGCTGGTGGTAGGAGTTCCCAGGCGAGAAAACTGTGCATGCAAGAGTAACTGTTTATTAAGGACCACGCAGTAGTATAAACAAGCCAATAACTGCTGATTCCGTGGGGTGCTAGTTGGGAGGAGGCGGCGGTCAGGGTTAGGTGTATGTCGAGGAAATGATCGGAATGCAGGAAACTCCAAGGATGTCAAAGCTTTGCCTTTTCGCAATGGGGTATATCCGTAGTTTCACTGTTCGGGAGAGGAAGATATATGAGGTTGTCTGTAGTGCTGGTGTGTCGTTGACGAGTTTCCGGACGAGTGGTTGCTAGCATGCTGTCAAGACAACATATAGAGGCATTGTCTTTCCTATGTCATGATCAAGGCTCGACCCGAGCAGCTGATTTCTGGTTTATTCAGTCTCGTAGAGGTGCGCAGTAGATTGCTGAATATCAATTCTTTACAGTTTGACCTTGTGACTTAGGGGATGGACTAAGCTAGCGGTATAACCGGGCCGGGTCTCAATCTTTGATCACCCCGTAGTACAAATAAGCTTAGTTTATTTAAACTACACGGCTTAGTTTATATTAAACTACGGTTGTACTTTAAAATAGACTAAGTCTACCATAGAAGTTTAGTTAGTAAGGTGCAGTTAACTTAGGCTCCGTTTGGATGACCCGGTTTATTGGGTTTATTAGGTTTATTGGCAACTTCTATAGAAAGAAAAATAAACTGGATGTTTGGAAAACCACAATAAACAGAATCTGAACTTCTATGGATTGCAATAAACCCGGAAAAAAATAATCAGCTCCAGAGGTGAATCTTGAAAAATAAACCGGAGCAAGTGGCTCACATGCGACAACACCACGCACCCACCCCCATATCACTAACTTCAATATTTGAAGTTTCTCACAACTGTCGCCCTCTTCTATTAATACAAAAGCCAAAAAAAAATTTGTGAATATTTTGGCACTAGGCCATTACAGCAAACAGGTTGGTTTAATTTCACTTTCCATGGATTCGGTTTATTCTCGGTTTATTGAAATTTTCTACAGAAGTGAAAACACAGAAAAATCAACCGGTGTGCGTCCAAACGGAGCCTTACACTATTTTAAACCAAGGCATAGTTTGAATGTAGTTTAACCTTAGTTTATTTAAAACTACACCTTTGTCTAAACCACACTACTTCATAGTTTAAAAGGTGTTTCTCTAGGGTATAAGAATAGATGATTAAGTCGTTTAGCAAGATTTTGGTTGAAATTTTTAACTTTACGCTAGTGAAACCTTATTTCTGATCCTCCAGCTATAAAGCTACCTCTCCCCCCACCTCTTCTCTCCAAAACCTCGGCATCATTCTCGTCATTCTCATCATCGTCATCACTACCACCATCATCACCAGTAACAAGTAGGTAGGTCAGATCCATCATGATCATGCCAATTGGTATAGCCACCACTAATAGCGGGAGCAGCAGCAACGGTACAGCAGCAGCAACGGTACAGCAGCAATGGTGACAGCAGAAATGGTGGCAGCAGCAGCAGTGGACAGAGATATATATACCGTACCCGTAGGAAATAATAATTGAGAAGTAAAACAATAAATAAAGAAAAGGTCATTTAGCTCTAAACGACTAGTCATTTATTAACGGTGGTCATATAAATGACGATTTTAAAAGACCCGGTCATTTAGTCACTATATGACTTCGTCAGGTTTATATAATAAAAGACTTAGTCACTTATCTTATGCTCCTAGAGTTTATCTTAAACTACAATTTAGTTTAAGATAGACGACGTTTTCAGATCAATTGAGAAAACTCGGGCTCTCCTAACTCTAAGAAAACCGCCGATAAAGTCCAACACGTGGTCGGTGCTTGATAAGAATAGCTTAAACCCCACAGAAACTAAAGGCTGGTTCAAAATCTCGGCTTATCCAAATCTCGGCTTGTCCACTGACAGATCCACTGTGGCCCACACACACGCGCCCCTAGTGTTTAGGTTGGGGCATCAAACCGGATAACAAAACCAACGGTTACCTACTGAAAGGGTTGAAGAGAATCAAGAGTGCTATTATTGTGGACCTGAATTCTGATAATATCCTCATGACTTAACCATTGAAGGCTATCATCTAGAAGCTTCAGGGCGGAGGACTGGCCGATGAGAATGAGCTAGCAAATAGCCTCGAGGGCGAGTTCAACGTCGTTTAATGCTCACCCTATAATGGCTATGGGTGCGCTCGATTAGCTATATACTTTGGGTTTAAGGGGATAGAGGAGGCCTTACTTGGGTTTTTAGACAGCTATGAGCACAGCATCATTACATGGGGTGTGGTGTTTGCCTATCTTATGCGAGGGGCGTTTCTGTGGCTAAAGCGCTGACCATATGTCTGTCAGTTAATGTGTAAACGTTGCATATAATAATATGAGCGCTTTAGGCACATAGAATCTAAATGAATTGTTGAATCAACCTTCTTTGACTAGTGGAAGACCGAGTGATGTTTGGTGACACAGCTAATACTAACCTCCCCTCGTGAGGGGCATAAAGTTCGGCGTGGCAAGAGATCATCACCAAGCTGGGACTATATACGTGTATCGTGTCGTGATAGAACATACGTACTTAATTGTTGGGGGTTGATCGAACAGTGAGATCGCGAGGGTTAGGTTTCCGGTTCGTCTTGGCACTGATAGTGTCAAGTACCAATCCTGGGCACGGTACAACATGGGCGAGTGGTCTAATCGGTAGACTGCTCGTCGGGTTAGACACCGAGTGTTTGTGCTCAGGGCGACGGAAGGCTCTGGGTTCAAGCCGGGGGTGGGAGTAGTAACTGGAGTTAATCGCCGGTTGCAGTACTTTTTGTTCTTTTTTGTGTGAAGCGGAGAAAATAAATTGATATATAATACTCGAGGCTGTTTTTATTTTTTTCTCTGGGAGGAGGGGTCTCGCGCCAGACGTTATAAGGTTCTTAGGGACCTTCGGGAATGAAACGGTGAATCCATCCCCTTTCAAGATCACAAGGGCCAATAAAAGATCAGACTCCAACGCGGAAGGTAAAGCATCACCACCAAGGATTCAACAGAAAGGAGAGGAAGGTCGAGGTAGAGGGTTACTCTTTCAACTGAGCTCTCTTGGCATGCCCATATAATTATAATCCATCTTCAAACTACTGAATGGTAATTGTTGGATTTGCGGTTGAGCAAGCTTACGGGTGGTAACCGGTGCGTTCATGTCCAACTTGACAGAGTTGGGGGGAAGTCGTTCAAGTGTGTTCCCAATAATTGGCCCATCCCCTCTTGACCCGGCAGTCTACATTTTCGTTCGAATATCACTCCAAAACTCTGAAGGTGTTTTTATAGACAATCTGCAAATGTGCTCCTAATTCCGAACAACTTTGATATAGAGAAATCACACACAAATATGTACGGTTGTCTATTAATTGGGAGATCTCGAGAGGCATTGTCACTAGAATTTATGAAGAGTGATATTGATCTCACCAGTCCATTTAAACTCATTTACAACACATAGTCGGAAGGCTGCATATACCTCGTGAGTCGATCGGATGAGGGCCTCCGAGTGATGATCCATGATTAGGGAATCGGCAAAAGTGTGGGATATAAGGCCTTATTAACCCTTATCCAGTTCCAAAATGCAGCTATATCGTAAGTATAAAGCAAGAGTAATTTAAAGGTGTGTACAGCTCTGCGGTTGGATGCAGGAATGTTAACGCCAATACTCCATTTTGCTTTTTCTTCCCTTTCTTAAAGTTTTTTGTCTCCCAAAAGTATTAAAATATACGATTCGGGGTAGAAGAGACTCTTTCCGCCAATTTTAGACGGGATTGTAGCCCTAGAGCACCTACATATCGGACACTACACCTTCACACACTCCTTAAGATTAAAACTAAACGTACAACGGGTCATCAGTCATATTCAAATCTAAAAAAGTATTAAACTACACAAAAAGATATCCAAAAACTCGTCACAACTCATCGTCATCGGTCCCTCCTGATGATTCGTCCATTGCCGGGGGTTCCACGACTGGACTCTCTTCCTTCTTTGTCCTTGTCGGCTGCTTCCTCGCCGGCGCCCCTGCCTTCCCTCTACCTCTACCTCTTCCCCTGCCTCGCCCTCTTCCACCTCTCCCTCTCACTGTGGGCTCCTCCTCCTCCTCTTCCTCCACAGCATCCCCTACCTGTGTCTGGGATTCCTCCGGCGTCTTCATCAGCGTAAACGCTTCAAACGGCTTTCTCGGCGGCGGCAGATCATCGTCATCAATATCACTCCGATCATGATCAGACGGCACGTTGGGGCGTATATAACCCTCTTCAGAATCTTCCGTATCCTCTGTTTCATCACCTGGCGGTGGTGCAATGGACTTCCCTTTGTCGACCTTCATTTTTACGAAACCATCAGATTCTGACTCACTGGGTGGGGCGACGGGTTTGCGTTTTCTGCTCGCTATCGTGGCCTTTGGTTTGGCACGGGATGCGCGGGTGGGGGCAGGAGCTGGCGGCGGCGATGGGCTAGGTTCTGGCTCGGGCTTGACTTCTACAGATCCGTGCGGTCCAGCAGGACCTGGGCCTGTGGGGGATCCGGTGGCCTCCTCTAGAGCACGGGATAGTTCGCGAATCTTACTCTTCTTGGAATTGAGGAGCACGGCGAACTTGGAGAGGAGCATCTCCTCGTGTTCTTTTTTGAGGTCTACGAGGGTGCTCAGCTGCTTGGTAAGTTTTTCAATCACTTCTTGCTGGTGCTTTAGCTGTGATTGGAGGTCTTTGAGCTCGGACTGTAATGTCTTGTTAGTATATTTCCGTGGTGTGCGGGATGAGGGAGATACTTACAGAGCTATCTGAAACGGCACCACAGCTATCGATGGCCCATTCGAAAATAGGAATGTCTTCTTCTACCTCTGGGAGCTTGATGGCGGCGATACGCTGCTTGATTCCACCAATATCTTGGCGGATCGTCAGCTGTTTCGGCGGAAATTAGCATATCAAGCTACTAATATCCGAACCGATAAAAAAAAACGCATACAGTTATAGAATTTTTATCCACTGAAGCTGCCATTTCAACCCCCCTGGGGACCAGCTGTGGCTCCGTGATTGGAATCTTCAGCAATACCGAAAAGATCCTCTCCATCTCTGCGACACTCCCGGTGTAGGACTTGGCTCGGAGCTCATCTAGTTTACTCTGTTTCACTACTCCCGAACCACCCAGTCAGTCACTGATCATTTCTTTCAGGCGGCAAAGCGAGACAAACATTTCAATCCAAAAGCCGACTCCCCGTCAGTCGCGTGCAGCTGTAGATTTAGCGGCGAGGAGGGATTCGTGGGCGTGGTGTGGAGGAGTATGTATTGGTTTTCATCTGGCGTGTCGTTTCGTAAGACACGTAAAAGTGTCCCCTTTGCTTGAGTCGCCGCCATCTCTTAATTGCGCGTTGTAATTGTTCGAGGAAGAGGAGACGCGACGACGACGGCGGGGGTGGAATGCGTCGCGCGCGTTGGAGGTCAGAGTCATAGTAGCACGTGATGTTACACTAATTACGCGTTTCGAGTGAGAGATTGTGCAGCGTTAATTAGCACACGATATTACATGTAGGTATCGTCATCGTCATAGTCGTCAATCATCATGTATGCACGATGGCACTTTCTTGCTTTCTTGGTGCCAGATGGTGTTCCTGCAGAGGGCTTGCTGCGGAGTTAAGCTTAAGCTTATCTCGCTCTGCGTGCGCTTTTGCGGGCCAAGGCGGTACATTTACTCCTTAGTTACATGTCCCGTCTGCAAGGCGTCACGGATTCTCCGCTTAGTCAAGCAATTGAGGATGTCGTGTTTCACTGCATACAGCATACAGCATACAGGAGAGAAAAAAAATCATGTATCGCGCGGACTACCGCCCCTAGGATTCGGGGTCTTCGGGAATGTTTCAGGGAAAGCTCGGAACGTCTAGGAATCCCGAGTATTAGGATGGGCCTGCGAAAAACAGCGTATGCCATGCCTTACCGCCGAAACTCCCTCCGGTCATGCGGGTAGGTTCTCAAGCCTGGGGTAAGGTACTTTAGGTTCTCTAGACCTGGGGTGAAGCTTGCGCACAAGGGAGTGGGGAATCGGGGTAGTTGGGGGCTACTTGCGAGCACTGCGGGGTAACTATCGGACAAGTGGTATGTCGAGTACGGATACCAGTAGATACGCACGATACAGTGGGCAAAAGCAGTAAGATGAAGTGCTCCTTAAATGTCGCAACATAGAGTAGCTGGAGCTCATATAGCTCGTCAGGATAAGGTTTTTAATTAACTGTCCATCTCAGGCTAAAACTGGCAATCATTGATCTCTGATGCGCGATATTGCGCAATCACGTGAAGAGGGAATTATCTAGGGTTAGGGTGAGCGTGTCAGATTACCGTAGTCCGCATATGGCGGTAATCGTCACTGGTGCGTCAGAGCGACCAACGTAACCCCATCATTTCATTTTCAAGGCCCGAGGGAAGGAAGGGCAGAAGGACGGGGCAGGGCAGCGCAGGGGAGCGAAGGGAAGTTTGATTACAATCTGCGATAGATGCCTATCTGTGTGTGTGTGTATATGTGGGTGGGTATGTGTCGTGTGCTTGAGTGAGTGAGTGAGTGAGTGTGTGTTCAACTGCAGTCCGGGACACAAGGGAACAGGAAATGGAGAAAGACAAGGCAAGCAGGCTGCGAGGGAACGTTACAGGCTACCTATCTTTGTATCGATCGAGAAACAAGAAACACGGCCTGTGAAAGGGATGCTGTTCTGAAGAGCCAGACAGACCAGCCACAGGGCCCGGACAGAGTCAGTCCCATTGGAGAATTACCGTCATCTTAAAGGCCATCTTCTTCTTGACCTTCGACTTCTTCTCATCTCCACAAACACACGCACACACATCACATAAACATCCCCCTCCTCGTGTTTGCTCTCTATTCTCCTATTCGTCTATCTACAGTCTAATAGCTTGCATTTGTGATTGTGGCTTGCTCACTCGATGATTTCAACTACATGAGCTAATCTACATACACTACTTACTCCACCACCACCACCACCACCACCACTCTACAACTGCTGCAGCAGCCATCACATCACATTCCTCCCCCCACCCACCAGATTTCTCCGCATTATTCAACAACCTCAACCTCTCAACACTTCCCCCACATTCACACCACACCGCATCATTCACACACCCTTACAAAAGGTACACAGGCTTGGAGAGAACAAGAGAGACAACACACCTACGCATACTCTCTAATACATGGACACTCAAGATGCTCCCTCTTTGCCCTCGCCACAGAATACAGAAGGAGAGGTTGAGAGATCCTCTACCGGACCTTCTCCTCAAAAAATGCCAAACTCAACGTGCTCCTCCCCAGGTCCCCTAGAATCTGTAGACGAGCTCTACGCCAGCTCAACCTCCTCTGCCTCGCCCGCTTCACCCAAGCCCGCCTCCCCAGTCTCTCAGCGCTCCATCTTCCGCCCGCCCGCCGAGTCGCCGTCGCCCCGTCCCCCACCTCGTGCTTCACCTGCTAGGACAACCGAGGACCCCCGCTCAGTACTATTTGATGATCATGTGGCATCCGCACATGTTCCGGGCAGTCTACACCTTGCGCCAGATAGCACCATCGAGCGCCTCATCGAGCGCCAGGGTGCAATCATGCTAATTCGTCAGCTTGCGTCTGACCTAGCTCACCGAGACCGCGAGCTTGTGTCTGTACGTCGGCGCACAGAGGAGCGCGAGAGGGCGCTCAAGCGTATGCTAGTGGAGGTGGAGGTCTCGAATGCTAATATTGAACGTCGGCTTGCCACGGCGACGCTAAGCAGGGAGGACGCTAGCTACACCGAGAATATTGACGAGATGATGCAGCAGGCAATGAGTGAGGAGGACACATTCAGTGTTGTAGACGACTCATTTAGTGAGCGCATAGACTGGGATGACGGTGCCGGGGATGACCTGGTCACGCCAAAAGCAACGATACGGGCACGTTCGGGGGTACGGGACAGTGACACCTTCTCGATCACATCGGCCGGGTCTATGAGTCGGCGGAACTCTACGCTGAGAGGCTGGAAGGACTACTTTTGGGGGCCCAAAGGAGCACAGGAAGAGTACAACAGAGGCCGACCAGCGTCACTGCTGGCTAAGCGGAGAGGCATCACGAATGAGACCTTTTCGCCACCGCCAGGCCTGGATCGAAACGATCCGGATAGTAGGGCGTCGAGTAGGGCGCCGTCGATATATAGCCCGACGTCACCGGGGAAGCAGGGGCGGGCAGCTAGTTTCCAGATTTCTTCTACGATACGGGGATCTGCGCCGCCGCCGTCGTCGCTGTATACTTACCCTCATTTCGCTTCCGATCAGTCACACCCTACACCGGCGCATTTCCAGGCTGCCTCATTGTCCCATAAAGACGGGGGTGTTGGTGATCCTGCAGATAATCTGGCAAGAAGGCGGACATCTAGCACAGTCGCCGCCTGGGCCCTGCGCCTCGTAGCCCACGCCCCGCCGACTGACCAAGAGAATCAGCAATACAATCCCAAGAGCCCACAACAACGTAGTGTCAGCGGCCCCGCCGAACCCTCAGACCGTCGTCTTAGCGCTAGCTCGATTAACCGTGAAGACCTGCAGCGCATCATGGCTAAAAACACCGCTAGGGTTCAACCCACTAGTCCCCGCCGGCGCGCCCTCTCTTCGGCATCTAACGGTGGCGCGCCACCAGCTAAGTTCTTTCAAGGGACAGGAGATGCTAGCGCTAGTGGAGCGGCGGTGGGCCCAGTGGAGATGGATACCATTGTACCGCATGCGGTGCAGCCGCCGACGCTATTACAGTGCTGGAATGAGTACTATCCTACAGACTATCTGACGGATAGGTTTGGTTTTATTTATAATAACAATCAGAGGAATAGGACTGAGGGTCCAGCGAAGTCCAAGGGGCCAAAGGGTGAGGAGGAGGCAGAGGGCAGCAGTTTTAGCAGTGCTGACTTGGAGTTTCCGGCCACTGTCACCACTTCCGCTGCCTCTGCCAATCACACGCCTAATGAGGAGGGTGTTGGCAAAGAAAATGATGTTGTGGACCCAAAGACACCAACAAAGTGGCAAGAGCTACTCACTCGGCCTCCATCACCAAGTGTGGGTGCATCCAACGTCTCTCCCAAAGCGTCAATCAATGAACCACCTGCAAGTCGCAGAGGCAGTCTCGCAAAGCCTAAGCCGCAAGCTATGTCAATGCTTGACAAGCTCAGCACGCCCACACCGCCCACATTCTCTTCGGCGCCCCTTGCCCTACGCTCCCCACTTCACTCAGACCCCACTAACGGCACCGTCCGCCTACTCCTCGGCCAGCTCAGCGACCTTCACGACACTCTCCAGCGCGACCGTTCTACGAAGTGGAACGAATTCTTCCGCCATATCCGACGCGACCGTGAAGAAGCCCCAGAAGGCAGCGGTGTGGGTGACGGTGAGCTCATCGGCATTTCCACTCTCGGTCGTGGCGGAAAGGCCCGCTGGAAGGAGTTCAAGTCACTCGTACTGGGTGGTATTCCAGTTGCATACAGGTGGAAAGTGTGGGCGGAGTGTAGTCGCGCTACTGCCTTGAGAGTGCCTGGCTACTATGAGGATCTACTAGTGAATGGAGCCGATGACCCGGGAGTACTGGGACAGATCGAGATGGATATCAATAGGACTCTCACGGACAATATCTTCTACAGGAAGGGCCCCGGAGTCGGTAAGCTCAAACAAGTACTTGTAGCGTATAGTCGCAGGAATCCTGCAGTGGGGTACTGCCAGGGTATGAACATGATTGTAGCGAGCTTGCTGCTCATCATGCCGAGTGAAGAGGACGCATTTTGGGTACTGTGTAGTATTGTGGAGAAGATACTCCCAAAGACGTATTTTGAGACTAGTTTGCTTGCGTCGAGGGCAGATCAGCAGGTAGGGTACCCCCATTGTCTTGTGTGCTTGTAATCACAGCATCTCACTCGTTTTTATGACGCCCACTAACCCCACTACAGGTGCTCAAACAGTATGTCCGCGAAATCCTCCCCACACTCGACGCTCACTTGTCCAAGCTTTCGGTTGAGCTTGAGGCCCTCACCTTCCAATGGTTCTTATCAATCTTTACCGATTGTCTCGCCGCAGAGGCGCTCTTCCGTGTCTGGGACGTCGTTCTGTGTCTCGTCGGCTCCCCATTCCTGTTCCAAGTATCTCTAGCGCTGCTCAAGTTAAACGAGAAAGCACTGCTAGACTGCAATTCGGCTGCGGGGGTTTATAGTTATCTTAACGGCGAGATGACGCATCAGGGTATTAGCATTGATGGGCTCATCAGAGAGAGCGATGCCATGAGACATGTGGTTAAGAAACTAGATGTAGAGAGACGTAGAGAGAAGGCCGTCGAGAGGGAGCTGGCAGATATGGCAGGGAGTGAGGCGGCCCCTGGCGACATTGCTGCTGCTATGGAGGACTCAGTCAAGTCGCGGGATCCTGTGGTGTCTCCGGACCCGGCTGTTTCCCCGGAGCTGGTTGTTTCTCCAGACCCGGTGGTCTCGGAGGCGACGGTCACGCCGCCGCACCCGCTTTCGCCTGAGACTGCGCCAGTGGTGTCTGAAGCAGAAAGCTCACCTGCACCAGCTAAAGCGTTACCGGAAACGGTGGAGACTTTGGAGGAGGTAGAGGAGGTAGAGGAGGTGGAAGAGGTGGAAGGGAAACCGATAGCAGTGATGGTGGAGGACGTGGACTTGGGTGCTACCAAAAACCTTGAGGTTTCGGTATCTTTGACCCCCACTCCCGAACCGGAAATTGAGAAGTCGGAGAGCCCGGCGATGTCGCCTAGGTCGTCGCCGATGCCGTCGGCTACTGCGGCCGCAGCGTTGTTGTCCGCTATATGATGTGCAATGGGATATGTGAACGTATTTTTTATGCCTTTTTCTATCTTTTGGCATTGGTTTGGGTGGGGCGTTGGGATTTATCTTTTTGTCCTCTCTTTTTGTGTTTGCATGGGGCACTTTGGTTATATAAAGTGGTATTACCGGTGTTTTTGTATCTATTTCCTCTCTCTTTTTTTTGGCTTCTTTTTTACTTATATTGGGTGTTTTTCTTTCTTTCTTTATCGTTCTCTCTTTCCACTCTCTAGGGTCATTGGTTCGGGTGCTTGGTTTATTGGTCGATTTTAAACAGTGGTCGGCCTGGGTTTTTCTTTTCCTTGTCTTTTCTCTCACCAACTGCGAATATCATTTACGGAGTTTGTCGCTTTTCTTTCTTTTCTTTTCGCTTTTTGTTTATCTATGCTGTCTGTCAGTACTTGCTTGGGTCTGGTTAGGTTATGTTAGGTCTGGTTTGGTCTGGTCTGGTTTGGTTAATTTCGGTGTTTCCTTTTTTTTTTTTATTGTTCTACTTGATCATCGTAGATGCGAGGGGATGTCAGACTACTTTACATACATCGTGGGAGAAGGAGAGATAAATTATACTCTTTTCCTTTATATTTTACATAGAACAACGGCGGGGAAAAGAGTGGTGATGGGGGGGGGTATCATGTACTAAGTCGTATATATATATATATATACAACATAATATGTTTAGTATCTATGGGCTTTCTTGTACCTACATATTTTTGGTGAATAGAGGGGAGGAGGGGTGGGGGAGGTGTTTCGGTGGTGCATACACGGGGCGTTACTTATGGCGGTGCTCTGGGCTCGTTTCAAGACGGAATATTTGAGGATTTAAGAATTGGCTAGTAATCTTGTCCGCGGGTTTTGTCATGGTGTCTAGGGAGAGTATTCAAGCATAAAGACCTGAATTCCGCGGTTCTCCCATGCCCACTTCTGCCGCCAAGGCAAGATGGCCGAGTTGGTTATGGCGCCAGGCCTGGGTCCCACTTCTGTCGCCAAGGCAAGATGGCCGAGTTGGTTATGGCGCCAGGCCCGGGTCCTGCAGAGGGCATTACTAACCCCCACGCTAATCACTAAGGTCCTGGTCCAGCGTTATTTTATAAAAAGTTTGAATAAACACATGCCAATCAGCTTAACAGGTGGTTTCGTGGTGTAGTTGGTTATCACACAAGTCTAACACACTTGTGGTCCCCGGTTCGAGCCCGGGCGAAATCATTCTTTTTTCCCTAGGAGTGTTGCGAGTATTCCTGTGTCTGATCAGTTGAAGGGGAAAAACTTGGTTTTGGCTTTTGGTTGCTGTGGGTAAAGAATTATCATGCAGTGATCCTCACAAGGATTGATGGCGGGTATCTATGTATGCTTTTTTTTTTCTGCGTTCGGATCGGCGGGTGGGTTAACTGTTGGGTTTCTGGTACTTGTATTGCTTTGTAGTCTTCGTATCAGAACATTTGTGGGTTTTGGATCATTGCCCAAACCTTGGGCCTGGGTAAGAGGCAGTGGATGGGGGGGGGGGCTTCTGTATGATCGGGAAATGAGAGCTTGGATCATTGACACCCCCCTTCGATCCCTCCCCCTGTTAGACATACTCCTATATATACTAGGGTCGTTATAAATGAGCATGATGGTACGGTTCTTGGATGTTTCAAATAGCGGATTTGAGCGCCTCTCCACGGTCGCTATTGATTTCAAATAATGCCGCATAGAGCGATTAGAGTTTCTATCCTGGTATGAATAGACTGCACACGTGCGCAAGACCTGGAACTGGAACTGTGGTGCCACGCCCCTAGTTAGCATGTTGCGGCGCTTTTCGGGATTTGTGGTCATAATATTCCTGGAATCCGTAGTGTTGTATGTTTGACGGCTGTTGTTTCGTTTCCTGGCTCTAGCTGTGTAGTTGCTTTTTGCGCGACTGGGGGTTTAGGTTGTCTCTTTCGTTGGTTATGCGATATCTCTAGATTTCAAGGCGCGTTTTATCGTCGAAACCCCCGCCGTCAGGTTTCGCTGTCGGATTTCGCTGTCGATATAACACGGCTAGAGCACTTCTGTAGAGCCACAATATGCAGCTAGCTAGAGCTACACACGCATGCATCACCGCGCCGCACCCGCACCCGCATCCGCATCCGCTGCGCAGGTGTCAGTCAGTGCTGTGTATGCACCCTCCCTCGCACGCAGCCACGCACATGTCCCACCCTCGGTACCTACTCTATGTACGTACTCGCGATAGTGCTGTGCTGCCCCAGAGCAGATTTCCGCGAAGAGTGTGTATTGATTGCGCCTCGATCATTGGGCCGGGAGGTGTAGGAGTGGCTTACATAAGGCGGCCCCAACAGTAAGACCTGGGGGCCAGGAACGTGGAGCGTGTGCCTGGTGACTGGGATGACTGACATCACACGCACAGCACAGCTCTATCGATCCCCTGGACGACGACTGCTGCTTCTTCTTCTTCTGCTGCTGCACCGTAACCACCATAACCACAACCACAACCATCGCCATCATCGCCGCCACCACCACCGACAGCAGCAGCAGCAGCAGAGATAACAGCAGTTCAGTCCCAGGACGAATCGAGAGACCAGAGAGCTTCAGTTAGCAGACGATCAAACAGCCAGACAGCCAGACAGACAGGAGATAATAGCTAGCCATGACACAGCCCTGGGACTACATCGCCGTACGCCCCCCCCCCCCCCCCCACTTTCCACTCCTCCTCAAAAACCCCAACTAACAACCCCCCCAGAAAGTCGTCAACATCGGCGACAGCGGCTGCGGCAAATCCTCCGTACGTCCCCCCATCCCCTCTCCTCCCCCCATCCTCCCCCATCCCCCCACTCCCCTCCACCCACCCCCCCGCTAACACTCCCCAGCTCACAATCCGCCTCTGCGAAGGCCGCTTCACCCCCACGCACGACGTCACCATCGGCGTCGAATTCGGCTCGCGCATCATCCCCTGCGACCCCACGTCCCCGCTCCCCAACCCTCCCAAAATCAAGCTGCAAATCTGGGACACCGCCGGCCAAGAGTCCTTCCGCGCAATCACGCGGTCCTACTTCCGCGGCGCGACGGGCGCGCTGCTGGTGTACGACATCACGCGGCGCGACACGTTTACGCACGTGCAGGGGTGGCTCGAGGAGCTGCGGGGCGCGGCGGAGCCGAACATCAGCATCATCCTTGTGGGGAACAAGAGCGACCTCGCCGAAGGCGAGAACGGCGGGGGGAAGCGGGAGGTGGGGATTGAGGAGGCGCAGGAGTGGGCGAGGGTGAATGGCGTCAAGGCGGTGGTGGAGACGAGCGCGAAGACGGGGGAGGGCGTCGAGGAGGCGTTTGTGGATGTGGCGAGGGAGATTTATCGCAATATTAGGGACGGCGTGTATGATCTGAATGACCGTAGTCATGGCATAAGGGCTAACTCGAATACGGCGAGGACGAGCTTGAGTATGGATGAGACGGTGAGGGCGAGGGCGAGGGGCGGGTGCTGTTAGCTGTGGGGGTGTACGTAGTTGGGTTTACTTGTTTCTTGTGTGATTGCTTGTGTTTTTTGCTTGCTTTCTTGCTTTTCTTTATTTCTTTAGTTCTGGGGGTTGGGTCGTACTAGTGGAGGTTGCGGCGGCGGCGGGAGAGAGCTCTTGCTAGCTATCTGCCCGGGGGGAGGCTGCGGTTCTGGTTTCTTTTCTTTGGGCGCTGGGATAGGACATCATTCGGGGCTGGGGTTTTCTTTTCCTTACATATATTTCGCTTGCGGGACCTAATGATTCCATACGGGGGGGGCATCTCTTTTGTTACCCGCACAAATTTTTCGTTTTCTACAAAGTCAAAATACATACACATAAATACATACAACATTTCAGAGCTAACCAAAGATTTATAATCATTACTGTGAAGAGACGACCAAGTGAAAAAAATGCAAATCCGTTTTATTACCGTGATGATTACTTACCATAACGCCTTTAGCTAAGTTCAAGTTGTTAACTGTTTTTGCCTACGAAGCGGGGCTGCTACTTCCCCCACCTACTACAAAAAAACGACAAACCAATCATTACCCTAAACTAAAAATCCATCTCAACGCCCACACTCGCTCCATACCACCCCTTGACGCCCTTCGCGCCCCCCTCCCCAAGAAACCCCGCAATGCCCCTCTCCCCCTCCTCCAAATCCTCCGGCCACTCCACCTCGACACCCAACCCCTTACTCCCTCCCGCCTTCTTCCCCCCGGGCGCCCCCTCCAACATATCCCTCGCCGTACTCCAACTAAACCGCACCACCTCCGCCCTCCACCCAAACACACTATCCATCTCCCCCCTCAACCACTTCTTCGTCTTCTCATCCCCCGGATACCCACTCCCAGCCGCCTCCGCCCCCTCCCCACCCACCAGCACCTCCAGCGCCTCATCCCTCGTCACCTTCGCACACACGCTCGCCGCAGACACAATCGGGTACAGGCTATCCGCCTTCTTACTCACCGTGACCCGCACCGTCGGAAACCGCTTCTGCAGCTTCGCCTGGTACGCCGCGGGCGGGCCGACAGTGTCCACATATACCTCAGCCACATTGACGCCGCGCTCCAGCACGCCCGCGATCAGCGCCACGGTCGCGTCCAGCGCCTGCGCGTTCAGGTTGTATGCCGCGCCGCGCAGCATGCCGGCCGAGATGTCCTTCGCGGAGAGGGCCTGCGTCGCCCAGCCGATTGCGGCGTGGAGCGGGGAGGCGCGCGTGGTCAGCGTGGCCATGAGTGAGGCGCGGAAGGCGGGCGTGAGCTTTTTGGAGTCGTCGAAGTTGTGCGAGGAGAGGAGGGGCGCGTCGGTGCTGAGGCAGTAGGCGATTGCGTAGACCATGGGGCCGAGGACGGGGCCGCGGCCGGCTTCGTCGACGCCGAGGATCACGGGGGTGGTGGGGGAGGCGGCGACGCGGGGGGGGATGGGGGAGTGGTAGGTGTACGTTGTGCCAATGGCGAGGGAGGCGCGGTCGACGGAGGGGAGGGTGGTCGGGAGGAGGGCCTCAGGCGCGGGAGAGGGCTCGGTGGAGGGCTCGGGGGAGCCTGTGGATGACATTTTGGTCTGGTATTGTGGGTTTTGAGGTTTTGAGGTTTTTGACTGGAAGTGTAAATCTAGACTTTCGGTGCGACGCGATTGATCTTCAGACAGGGAACGCGACTCCCACGTGGCAAGAACCCTAACCCTGCACAAGAAGCAGATCTCACAGCCAAACGCTCACTCGCAAATTCCACAGCCATGGATTGTTCTTCTCGGGGCTCTTTGCGGTCAGGATGTGTCGTGCTGATGGTTGTGGTTTAGGGGCCAATGATTGCTGTGTCACCTTTTTTGTAGCTGGCTGACGGGCTGGGCTTGGCAGGGGTAATGATTGCCCTGCAGTTAAACGTGACTATGGCGCCTATTTATAAGGATGTGAAGATAACATCTAGGTTGCGGTTTGTTTAGGCCTGGTACACTTTACTAGTGGATAGTTTAAGCCTGTGCGCCGCAAAACACGGTTAAGAGATGTGTATTGATCCATATGGATACCCGTCTACCGGAGATGACCGAGAAGTCCCTTCCCAGGGGGTTGCACTCACTACATGTATACGTATGTAATGCATAGTGTAGTCCACGAGGACGAGCGTCCTTGTGTCCTTGCCTTGAGCCCTGAGGATATGGCCTCGGTGGCACTCGGTACCAGCGTGGTCTAGGAGGGCGAGGTCTATGGAGAATAGTATGTGTCCTTGCCTCGAGGGACCTTGAGGACAATCATAGATATTATATATGGCCTGTAGGAGAATCATATCTCAAATATGAGTACTATACAACGGTTAATGTTATTATAATTATATATATATAGACCAAGCACAGGTCAACCATACTTGGAGGGAGAAAATGGCTAGCATCGAAGGATCTCGAGGACACATCCATAATACCTCGAGGACAGGCAAGGACAAGAGTTGACGAGGACGGTTCGAAACCTACCCTCGAGCTTTCTTGTGGACCACACACACACTGGTGTACGTAATGCATACCCATTTCTGAGTAGGCAGCGCATGGACCAGGCAGTATATCCCCCTTTTTGTCGACGGCGATGGCACAAGAGCGAGTTGGCGGGGATACGGCTAGCTCAACGATCAAGTCTATTTGTAAAACGAGGTGGTAGAGTGCTGGTATATATGTGGTTGCCTAGAGTTGGCACTTTGGTCTGCAAAAGTAGGTTTTTGTACAGCGAAGATAATAGACTTGATTGATTGACATTAAGGTAGTCCCTTTTGCTGTATATATAGCCATGTGGCTACTGTGTTCTTGTTCTCTTCTTAAAGTCTCGTTGTCTACATGTAGTTGGTTATATGTCCTTAGCCGATCCTAGCCCTTATATGTGTACATGTCCACTTGAGGTGCCGAAAGGCAAGGTCGGCAACGAGTGATCGCCCGTGACCCAACTCACATCCAGCCCGCGCGTCCCACATCACACTCCCGTTCCCGCACATCAAACCTAACCCCGCTAGCTCCCACTCCCACACTCCCATAACCACACTCCCTCTAATACTCTTACAACCATCTCCCCTCCTACACCAAATTCACCCATCCCCATCTCATCTCCAATCCCATCCCCCCATCCCTCCACCCCCCCACCTCCCCACCTCCCATCTCATCTTCCCCCCCAGTACTTACCCAACCACAGTCACCCAGCCACCACTACCACTACCTACCAACCCGAGGGGCCGCTATGTCAGATCTATCTGATCACAAGGCTGACGCTGGAGTCGGAAGGTCTGACATACTGGTCTCTGGGCGCGGCTGGAAACTGGGGACGTAGAGTACCACAAGTAGCCAAGAAGAGCGGTGCAGAGATATTTGGCACCGTCCATTTTAACTGTGACTGGCTACGAGGGAGTGAGTGTAGAGGTTTTTCTTGGGGAGGGGGAGGGGGTGTATAGTAATAGATGTTCCTTCGCTCCAGTCATGCCGCACGGGCTGAAAACCAAAAAGAAATACGTAGACACAATTCAAAGTCAAAAAAAACAGAGTTAAAAAACAAATTCCGTTCCAACCTAAAAAGCAGCAAAAAGGAGAGGCATCCCGCTCTGCTCCTTTATAGACCCAGTCACATAGTGTTTCCACCAACTCCGGGAGGTTCGAACTATCGAACTCGGCCCCTCTGGGCGACACCATAGCCAGTGGGCTACAGCGGTAGATGGGGTTGTGCCTTTCTAATGCTCCTATGAGAGTGCCTGATTGGAAGAGGGATGGATTACATAGTATGCTCCTACAAATACCCGGAATTGACACTACGTGACAGCTTTGAAACTACTACCGGCCCAGAAAAGAGATAAACCACACAGCGAAAGCTCCGCGCCCGGGGAAAGCAATACTCATTGCAACAGTCAGTGCTCAAAAGACCATGGCGGTAGTATTCAATGACGGTGTTTGTGCGGGCATGACTGTTCTCGCGGTTGGGTGAGATTGGTGAGGCGGGTGTTGTGCTGGAGTATAAGGCTATATTGGTTACAAAGTACGGTCTTCAATGCTACAATGTAGGGTGTACCAGCTACGAGGATGGTGGCAGGAATCGAGACACTGACAGATAATCAAAGCCCAATTAGGAAGACCAGCACAGCGGCAAACCTGTGATAGTCATTAACACCACGATTATCTATACCTACAAACACGATAGGCCCTTGAGTTTCGTACAAGCCACTGTGGTCTTGTCTTCGTTATTGATATTCATGGCTACTGGACTTTTATATAACCATCCTAACCCACCCTTTACACAACAAGAATGTATTCTAGCTTTACGTGAAACTCTCGCCAATACTCTCACAGCGCGCTCTGGAAGGTGATCGAGGTGGGGAGGTATTAACTATCTGTAGATATCGCCGGTAGGATAGAGTTCCAAAGAGAAAACGCAGGTTTGAGTTAGTTACTGCCGTTTGGGATGATCACTAACTGGCAGTTCGGAAAGCGTTGCGGGTTCCCTTCCGCTGTGGATTGATAGGGCTGATGGGACGGTTTACACCAGAATAATCACAGGCTAAAGTTTTGCGTGGGTGTATATTCTATTGCTTGATCATCACTCCGCAAAGGTGTCTCGATAATTTACACACCGAAGCTGTCACAAAGGTCCCCCGCAAAGAAAGCTTTATGCTAACCAGCTTCTCGGCATTGTAGTCTGCCCATCCCCAACATAAGTATAGCAATAAGATTCAGAAATCATCGAGCCTCCGGGAATCCAGCAGTCACGTAGAAAGAACAGCAGCTTACGGACTGACTCAACTACATGTACTATTAGTGCTAATGAATCAATCAACCTTTAGTGCCAGTCATGAGTTATCACTCGACCCGATCGAAGCCCCACGCTGTTAGAAGTATGGACTGCTTTCTTGGCGACCTCTAATAACTACATATAGTATAAAGGGGGGAATCGAAGTTTAATTCTAATACAAATCATTCTCGCTAATTGCCCTTTGATGAGGTCCAGAAGTGCCGACTAGCGAAATATAGTCGCTATAAACTAACCTCCGCGGCCGTCCATAGGTCTAGAACCATCTATCTATTACACCGCTTATCCCCTGCATCGTAGTTGGTTGTTTCGACTGACTCAAGTCACTGAACAATGATTTGCAGCATCTGTGCGCTACAGTAGACTCTCGCTATAAGGATACGGTCGGGACCAAGAATATGTATCCTTATAGCGAATTAATAGCGAATTATCCTTATAGAAAGTGGGGAATGCTAGCAAAACGGCGGTTGCGGACTGGGCACTGGTATCCTTATAGCGAGAGTCTACTGTATAATCAACTGCCTTAACCCAATACCAAAACCTCGTCTCAGGAGTCTGAGGACAATTGGCTATGGGGATCAAACTCTTTTGGCTGTAATTGATCTGTAAGAACATTCTAAACCCATTATAGATCATTGACTAAGGTATTTTTTTACAGATTTCACTAAGGCAAAATCTACAATCCAGGGGATAAGCTTAGCTCTTCATCCAAACCTGCTACACTCCAGGTGCTGGATGTGTGTCCCACAGATAGACTCTGGAGACGTGGCTTTGATAACTGCTTGGAGAGGTACTCTTCTACATCTACATACTGGTGCAGGAACTCTGGGCGGATTTTACCCGTGATCTATGAGAAGGCGAAGATATGGCTCCTCACCGCTTTCCCAGCCAGCTAGCAGTAAGATTGAGATCTATACATGTAGCTAAAGGCGTTCTGAAAAGCTGTCTTAGACACTGAGACCGAGGCCAGAGATGGTGTGTTCCGGGAATGGCTAAAGCGGGTGCTTCTTGGGCGTTGACATTGATCTACGACATGGACAACTAAGGTATGATGCATTTCCAGCCGCGAGACGGGAGGATCTTTGACAACAGATATGGGATAATGAAAGCACATACGAAAAACCACACCATAAACCAGAGACAGGTTGACGACAACAGACACCGAGGCCCATGGCCAACAAAGCCGCGATAAACGCACACACACACACACACACACTTGTAACCGACATCTCCCCCACCATAACGCCCCCGGGCCCCACCATGGATAAGGCGCTGGCTACAATTAGGCCACACGGATATATTACCCGCTCACAGATGGATGTGCGATTGCCGAGCTGGTCGAGTGACACGCCATGTCCACCGTCAGATTTTGCATCTCCCCGCATTTTTTCGTTATTTTCCCCGCAGTCTTGGATATTGGCGATGGTTCAGTTGCAGTTACACGATCTTCCCTTCCCTTCCTTTTCGCGGAGGTCTTAGAGCTCCCCCATAGGTCACGTCAGGTACGTACTCGATTATTACAAAGAGCGGAGGTGAGTATATTTTTTACAATAATATATCTCAGCTACAGCATTCACCGGTACCGGCCGCTGCTAGAGTACCAACGGCCTGCTCCGCTATGCCCGTTGAGAAGCGACATCAACGACTCGGGAAATAGCTATATAGCTTGTCGGTATATAGTATTTGAGTTGACCGTATCCCCGGGAACTCCCCTACCTGAGTAACACCCACTGTTGCAACAAGGCGATATTTCTTTTTCCCTCCACAGGGAAAAAAAAAAAAAAGAAAAACGAAAAACGAAAAAGAAAAAAAACTCAACACCTGACAGCACCCCCAATCTTTCTGCACGCAGCAGACCGACCGGCGAACCTACTGAGCTATATACATACATACACTCAATAGGTGTAGGCACGGCAAATCAATCGGGGGGTCTCCCTCCACAATTGCAACGGCGGCGCGGCGTGCCTTGTGATCGATATAACGTCTACATATAAAGCCCGCTGAGATCTAGGAGAAGGATGAAAATGAGGATGTGGGGAGTGGGAGGGACTTTGCGGCAGCACCCGCGATCACTCGAGGTGGGGTGGTTAGATTTTCTCTCTCATCCCGCGCGAGTGATGTATCATGAGGTGATCCTATCACGTGGTCTAACCTGGTCTAGTTTGGCCTGTACCACGAATGTCGTAGCTGAAGCACAACATGCTGACATCGGGGAGGTTAGAGTAACAGTGGGGGAGGAGGGGCAGCATGGTACGAAACCTAAATCCAAGAACGTCGCGCATACAAGCAGAAAAGCGATGCAATAAGGGAATCACACTTGCATTCACAGCAAACATTCGATTCTATCCCACATATATATGTGTGTACACCGCATTACCGAAGAACAAGTCTACCTACTTGCTCAGGAAAACCACCACATATATTCCCTCATAAAAAACAAGAACTGTATCTACAGAGGATTGCAACACCGGCTACTTTCCGGACAGGGTTAGGGTTTCCACGGTTTTCTCCCATGGTAGGTAGGAGGTCTGTAGCTAGCCAGGCAGGCTGCAGTAGTACATTATTTTTATCCACAGGGATGAGCGGGGAGGGTATATGAAGAATTACTTTTATCCGGCAAATGGTTTCCCTCAGGAGTGACATACATACAGTATGGTTATTTATGTATGTATGTGCGAGTAGGGTCAATTGCAAGTGAGCCGGCCGGCGAACGTCGGTGGGCGGTGGACAGTGGACCGTCGTCGTTCACTCACTCACGCTTTTTCCCTGTAAATGCAGGGAGCACGTTCACGCGCGTAGGCACGTATGTACGGGTATGTACTCTACATACATGTCGGAACAGGTTGGCTGGATGTGCCTCGCAATCGGGGACTGGCTACTAGCTATGTAACTAGCTGGAGTAGAGCATTTTTTTCCCTCGCGGCGCCGGGGGAGTTCCGTTTCGCGGGGTGAGTGATGGTTATCGGGAAAGAAGAGATTTTTATCATTGCGTGAAGAGGGAGTAAGAAAAGTGTTATGGAAAAGAGTGAATTAAGGAGAGATGTGCACTTTCACTTTTTTTTTGCTCGTGTTTCTTTCTTTGTGCTGGTGATCGATCATGCATGATGAGAATGTGCGGTGGACGATGAGTGGGTGGCTCGAGGTGGATGTCGCACACACACACGCTGCGCTGCGCTCGCTGATCGGCTCGGGTTGTCGTAGTTGGATAGACGGGGCTGACTTCTGGAAGCCGGGCTGGGGGAGATTCGAATCCTACGACAGGGTTTCCCCTTCGATTCCTTAGGCTTAGGCGGGGATTGAGTGTTGTTAGAGATAGATTATAGCTGCTAAGCTGGGCAGAGAAGAGAAGAGCAGAGAAGAGAAAAGTAGGTAGATGTAGATGATATACAGAGCTGACAGGCACACCGCTGGTTGTTTGTTTAAACTTTGGGGCTGCCTGGAGGTGTGTGGTACGTTATGGGTGGTGGACAGATTGGGACTGATATGGATGTGCGAGTTGGACAGACAGAGCTAGAGAATTGGTTAGTTCCAACGGCTTTTTTTTCGGTTTTTAATTTGGCTGGGCCAGCTAGAAGCCGTTACATACCCTACAAACCCTACATGATTTGATACCCACCATACCTACCACAGCGGGAAACGGATTTGAAGGGAGGGGGACCAGGGATCAAGAAGTAGATCCAATATTACGGAAAGGGATAAGGCGAGACGAGGATCACCGTTGGGCCTCGTCGAAAGAGAGGGAGCAACGTTTCGCTGCTGCGTTCATCTGGCGCGTAGCAGGAGAGGTCGCGCGTTAAGTGGTGATATAACGATACATGCAAATCTCAGTTGCAGTAAGTAATGCCATTAGCCTCTTATTTCATCGATATAAGGGGGGCGAAAAGAGATATATTTGTATCTATTGATCTTTTCGCTCACCACGAATTATGATCTAAATAGCTGCTGTGTACACCGGGATGTTGTTCCCTCCCGAGGCAACCTTCTTTTCTCTTTAGCTCTGGATGTAGGCCTCGTTCACTCGCACACACACTTCTTTCGTTTCCTGCTGCCGCTGCTTTGTTTGCTTTCACACAGGTTTCTTATTCATTGTTTGCGCTGTGCGTGGGTGATGGATCAGCAGCGGTTGTAAGCTCTTTTCTTGCTTTGTTTTAGAGAATTTCTCTTCGCGAAGCAGCAAGCTTTCTATCCCATTCCTTCAACTTCTCGAGTACTGTAATAATAATAGTATTCGATACTTACCAGCCGAGGTCGATCAACGCGAGAACAGAGGCACGCTGCTTCTGCTTCTGCTGCAACGCTAGGCTCACACACACACACACTCACACACACACATCCCATCCATCATCCCTCCCACCCTACCAACCCAGGGCTGCGCCATCCCCGCTCCCAGAAACGTGGGCGGCTCTGAGATTCGGTCTAGTGACCTAGGCTACATACGCCCTTTTCCTGTCTTTCCCTTTGACCACACACTTGCTCTCGTCTGTCTCGGGGGGAATGGTTCTTGGTTTTCTAGGTATTTTGTGCATGACTAGTTTCCCTGCCTTTTACTTTTCCCTACTACATACGTTCTCGAGTATTGTTGTTGTTGGTTATACTAGAGATAGATAGAGAGATAGAGATCTGGAGTGCGCATGCGTGAGTGAGTTATTGAGCTACTGTTACCGCTAATACTGGGTTGGCTTTGTAACCAGGTGCTCTAATCTACTGTTTGTGTTGCTTCGGATCTGGATCACTGGATCAGGGTCTGGGGTGCGGGTCTACCAGTGCTAGGGTACCCGACGACGGACGCCCGTTGCTGGTTGCTTTGCAAGTTGTTACTTTTACCTATCGTTACCTACACTTTCTATTTCCACCACCAGCAGCAGCAGCAGCAGCAGCACCACTCACTGCTACAACCGTCCATCACCCACTACTGGGCAGATAGACAGACCTGCCTGCCAGTGCTGCTGCTTCTACTACCATCACCTACCATCCCACATCCTACCATACCACCACAATCACAACCACCCCCCAAAACCCACATCCACATCCACACACAAGGTCAGTTCTACACTCTGACCTTGCATAGGTACAATCAATACCTTGCCCCTACAGTAGCCCATCCATCCATCCATCACTTCCTTATTCCTTACTTGATTTTTTGCACCCCTAACCCACGCACCACACTCTCTCACCACTCCCCCTCGTCATTCCTTCCACCAACCAACCCACCCCCCCTCCATCCCATCATCCCGCTGCCCGCGTTTAAGCCTCACGGAGAAATAATCTTGTCCATCCAAGCCACAACTACCGACTGACCTAATAACCTTACAGCCTACTACTACTGCTGTGCTATAGACAAACCTTCAACAACCACACACACGCCTCGCCTCAACCTTACCTCACCTTCCCCTACCTCACCTTTACCTCACCACCTCTCCCTTCCACAACACCACAACGCCTGTCAATTCCGCTCACTCCCTTTCCTTTCGTCACGGTTAGGTACCACCACCTCCCCTCAACCTGCCTAGCCTTCCCCCACGCACGACGCACACGCCCTGCAGCAGGAAAATTGCTGGGAAGGGTGCGAAAAAAAGGAAGGCTCGTCAGAGTAACGAAGGCTACAGGAGCCGGAGAAGGGGGAAATAAAAAAGGAAGGAAACAAAGGGAAAAAAAAGGGAAAAAAAGAAAAAACAATTAATCATCCCATTCATTCATCCATCCATCCATCCATCCCCCCCCCCTCTCCTCCTCCCCACCCCCGTCCACTCACAGTACTCCGACCACACTGCTACGCACAGGAAAAATAAAATAAAAATAGAATCCAGTGCCTACAGGTAGTTTGAGGGCAGAAGCCAGAGGGGAGGAAACAGATCTACACACACACACTCACTCAACACCACCACCACCGGAATGGCTCACACCGCCGTCGCGTCTACCTCGTCGGACGACGGCGAGGACATTGGCGCGCGTCTTCGGAAGCTAAATCTACCACAGAGGCCGCTGATCATGGACAAGGTCAACCGCCCGCGCCAGCGACACTGCGGGCACAGCGAAACCGAGAAGTGCTGGTGCTACGAGTACACGACGATGCTGCCCCGGCCTGAGTACGAGGGGAAGTGGCTCCCGGATAGCCCTGAGCCGCTGGAAACTCCGGCGAAGGTCTTGACGAACGGGAACAGCAGGGGCAGAGATGGGCGGGAGGACAGGGACAGGGACAGGGAGGAGCGCGATGCGGGTGGGAGCGGTGGTGCTGGGACGGGGACGGGGACGGCGAGAGTGAATGGGACGAACAAGTTGCCGGAGAAGAAGAAGTTTAGCTTGGGGCAGTACAAGGATAGGAAGCTGGCTGGAAAGACGCCCGCGAAGACGAATCCTTCTCTTCCCCCTCCTCCTCCACCCCCTCCTACTTCGCATCCTCCTGCTGGCGTTGCGGCTGCGGCTCTTGGTGCTACATCCAAGAATTCCCCTATGAGGACAGGGGACAAAAAGTCGGTTTTATTTACTTATTTACATGCATTTTACAACACCCCTGTACTACGAGGGTTTGGGGAAAACTTCACAATTGCTGACGGGGTTCGTGTAGGTCCAAGGAAGGCTCAGTGGACTCCCAGGAGACAATCCGGAACTCCAGAGAAGCTCGACGGAGCCCAATTTCGCGACGAAGCCCTCCACGACGAAGCCCTTCGCGACGGAGAAGCCCTTCCAGGCGAAGCCCTCCACGGCGGAGCCCGTCGCGGGACGATCAGCCGCCTCCCAGGAAACGACACAGGACCCCCAGTCCTCAGCGACCGCCCCCCCAGCCAGCTCCAGCTACTCCACCACTCCCACCGCTGCCCCCATTGCTCAGCCCTACGCTCCCCCAAGCTATTGAGGATGCTCTCGCGCTGCTGGAAGAAAACAATAGGTCACGCGGTGGCACGAGGGAGGACGGATACGACAGCTCAATTGCTTTGAGCTCGCGCAAACGGCAACGCGCACCATCCGATACTGAGCGTCCTGGTCGAAAGACTGTCGCGCCAGGGAAGAAACTGCCGGGATCCAGCACGAACACGCCATCGTCGCGCTCCCCACGCAACAATCCCTCACCCACAAAATCGGCCGCGCCCAGCAACAAGACCATCAGGACCAATCTTGGCGGCAACACAACCCCCAAAATGGTTGCGTCGAAAACAGTGCAGAAGCGACCGGCGAGCCCCAAACAGTCGTCGCCATTGCCGAGAAGCTCGAAAACATCTTCAAAATTCCCGCCGGCTTCGGTGTCTGCTGCTGCGGGCCCGGAAAAGAAGTCGCTGATTGTCCGGCTGAAATTCTCAAAGAGACGCGCGAAGGATGTCGCGATCCTGCTGCTGCTCAAACCTAGCCCTAAGCGACAACGCCAAGATGATCATCTGCTGCCGGCGCCAGCCGCGAAGCGACAGGCTGTTGCGTCTGGGAGATCTCCCGCTTTCAAGTCTCCCGCTTTGAAGGTGCCGAAGGAAAAGGACATAACAACCACCCCTCCGAAAAAGGTCAATGGCCATCCCACCACGACGGCTCTGAAAAGGACGGCGTCGGAGGGACATGCGCAAACACCGAGCAAGGATGAAAGGAATGGTGGTGCCCCGAGAAAGCCGTTGGATCACTCTGTGCAGTCCAGGGTGGAGAATTTTAGGGCAGAGTATCAGAGGTATATAAAAAAAATTCCAAGACATGCTTCCATTCGTTACCCTATTTTTTGCGTGCATTTGGTGTTAATGTTTTTGATGTTTTCTTGCAGGTATGCGGAGTGGGGGAAGCTTTCGAAATATGAAGCTGACAGAACATTCAAACACCAAACTGAAATTGATAAGGAAAAGACCCGATACGCAACAGTAGTAGCGGTTGATTCCGTCCTATGTTACATCCTTTCTTTCATGTGTGAAGAGGAGGCCAAGGCGCTCGAACAGCGATCTCCCCCGATAGACACCTGGCGTTCAATTGTTCCTTTATCAAAGTTTGTTGCCGAGAAATGTTATACTTACCCCCCACTCCATGGTCTGTGCAAACAGCTCGAAGCTATTATCCGACAGCACCTGTTTGATATGGAGATTGCTGCATTCGAAAAGGTACCACTCCCGGACTCCGCCTCCAAAGCCCCCACTCCCGACTCGGGCACCAACACAAACGGTGTCAGCATCGACCGCACAACCTACCTCAAGCACCGAAGCACCATTGTCCGCGAGGCCCGTGAACTCAAGGACTGCTGGCTCGACGGCATGCGCTACCTCACGCTCGACGTCATCCAAAGCCAGTTCCCCCACACCTGGGCTGAGCGGTCGCGCAAGTTTGTTGATCCCACAGCGTCGACACTGAAGGTGGGAAAGTACAAGCACTCGTTTCAGCTGCCGCTGCATCCGAATACGTGTATGATTGAGGCGCTCAACTTTGGATTTCTGTTTCTGCAGGAGTGGGCAGCGGCGGAGGGGATAAAGGATTTCAAAAGTAAGCTGGGTGTCTTTTTATGAGCACCCACCGACTGATGAGGGGGAGGGGGCTGGATGGCGTGGGTCAAAATAAAATGGGATGATTTACAATGAAGTTAGGAGACAAAGGATATATGGCTTATGTGTGGGGCTTCTGGAAAATGGACCTCTTACTATCACTCGAATACACTGACTGATCGACTAACCTAGCTTCTAATGTGGGAAAGGGGGCGCATTAACTACTAATGAATTTTTCTGTCTATTTTTTTTATACCTAAAAACGGTGTTGGGCCTGGCCTTTTTTTTTCTTTACGGGAAGGGGATTATTTAGGGGGTCATCAATTTCTTTTTTTAGTTCTTTTCTTTTCTTGGTTCGTTTTCCTTTTGCCTTTTTCTTTTCCTTTTTTCATTTTGTTTTTGTGTTTTTTGACAAGGGCAAGGGAGTTTTTTGTGTTATAAATTTCTTTTTCTTTTTTCTCATCTCCTTTTATTTTATTTTATATATGTTCCTGACCTGATTTGTCATCTTACAGCTTTAAGTAGTAGGTATTCAATAATTTCCTCCGCCATATTTGTTCCTCTCTATCTTCTTTTTTCTTTTTTCTGGTTTTCTCCGGCTGTTATCTTATCTTATCTCCATCTTATCTTCAGCGAATGGATCTGAGGGAAGGGAGATGAGGATTGGGGATTGGGGATTGGGGATTGGGGATTGGGGATTGGGAATAAAGACCAGCAGCTACGTAGTGTTACGATGATGCTTTTCTTTATCTTTTTCTTTTTTTTTGGCTTGTTTTTTATGTCTTCTTTGTGCGTGCACAGCACGAGGTTTCCTTCCTCCCTCATCATTCCCGTGAGAATGATGGCTGGGGCCAAAAAAGTGGTATTTACGTCTTTTCTTTCTGTTTTTACTCTTCTCTGATGATATGGGCCTGTTTATACTACCTACTTAACTACTTACCACCCCCAACCCCCGCTATTGTAGCCTCCTAGTCTTTATTGTTTATTACTCACCTCACCACATATCGTCCTCCCTCGTCTTTTTACCCGGCTCACAGTAGCTTGTGTGGAGCGGGGAGTACCCATGGTGCTTTTTTTGTTAGTCTGTTTGGTTGTTTATTGGGTTGTAGGCAGTGCTATAACTGGAGCTTTTATGCCTGCCCCTTCGTTCTTTTTGTCGTTTCTTTCTCTGTCATTGAATACGCGTTGGGATACTTTACCACACCCTTCTTCTTTTTCTCTTGTGTTGTGTTTGAACCTTCACTTCCTCCTTTCTCGTTGCGTTATGTTTCGTTACCTTTCTTTTGGGTTTCTCCACGGCGCCTTTCTGTTTTCTCCTTTCTATTTTCTCTCAGCTGTTGTTTTTTTTTCTTTTGGGACATGCGGTTCAAAAAAACTGTTCTTTTTGTGTCTATAACTTTTTTTCCCTTCCCCCCTGGCTAGTTGTAGCTATTCTATTCTTCTTTTTGAACTTTTTTTTCTGTGTTTTCATGCGTGTTTTTAGATGATGGGTGTAGTAGGTGTACAATATCGATGGTTCTTGTCTTCCCCCCCGATTTTCTTTCTTCTTCGATAATCCTCTCTTTTTTTTTTTTAGTTTGGCCGGGGGGGAGAGGAGAGAGAGCAAAATAAATTTCTTGCATATGATAATGGTTTGAATACGGATACGGGGTGGTGATGGTGTGCGATGTGGGAACGCGATACCCGATGAGGTGCTGTGCACCGAGTGAATGGGAGGGAGAGTATTGGGTTTAGGTGGTGGTGGTGGAAAGTGAATGTGAAAGTGAAAGTGCAAGATCCTGTTTCATGCATGGTTGTAAGGATATTATAGGGCTTCGTGTGTTCGAGCGAGACTTGTACCTTCAAAAGAAATACTTGCTGTCGTCGAAGTAGACAAATTTGTCTCTATTTCGACTCCGGCCTCTAATGTTCCTGGTTCCGTAGACGGCCAGTCGAGGAAATACATGTACATTCACCCTGTTTCCTATTCTCCGGGGCTGCCGAGGAACACTCATAAACCTGGGCACAATATTCCAGAGGCTTTTAAGGGCATTAGAAAGCTACCTACCATCTACCGCTTCCTATGGCCTAATCAGCTGAAGTGTCGCCCAGAGGGGCCGAGGTCGATAGTTCGAACTTCCCAGACTTGGTGGGAAAACATACACTGTGTGACTGGGTAAAGGAGCAGAGCGGGATGCCTCTCCTTTTCGCTGCTCTGTTTTTTTTTTTTTTTTTTTTTTTTTTTTTTGGTGGATACATAGCTTAGTGGGTAGCATGAGGTATAATGTACTTACAACCTACAATACGTTAGAGATCCAGCTAGACATGCTACTGGGACGAGCCCTTCAAGGTAGTGGGGTAGGGAAGTATGTAGTAATCTCGCTTGCTTTTTCTCACTCGCACTTTTCACCACTTACGCCATTTACGGGGAAGGCATGGGGGATCCCGCTCTTCATACTGAAGTTCAAAGAGGATCACGGTTTTCAGGCAACCATAGCACACAGCACATACTCGCCCAACACCGACGCTTAGACTAGGAAAGAGGGCGTAACATATGAATACGGACACACAGGGGGCGGTCTGCGTTTTCCAGCCATCGGCCCAGCAAGCTTCAGCTCTGGGCTTCTACCACGTAGCTTCTTCATCCGAGACGAGTCGTCCCAGAGTAGCAATCAGCTTATTAAGTAGCCAGTGACTACCTTCTATGCCTTGAAACGCATAAAATTATAAGCCTCATACAACTCTTACCGAATCCTTATCTAGATCGTAGGCTCACAAAAAGCTTACTCGCCACACTGAGAAGGCTATTGGGAGCCTATGTTCTGGTTAAGGCTACCAGATAAGCCTTATTTTATGCATTCCGACGGTAAGGTAGTGTTACTCAAGAGCTATGACACAGCTGGGCCTTTTGTGACCGACTCGTTGGGAAATAAAGAGCCTAACTTACATAGCTACAGTTCTAGTTAGTCACGGATCGGACAGGTTCGGACAGCTGACCTGTACGTGTTTGACCCATCCAGATATACATTGACAGCGTGGTGTGGCGTCTGAGCCCAGGACCAACGATGCGAGTTGCCACCATGAATCACTACATGTAGCTGTGTAGTCATCTACATGTAGCTGTGTAGTCACCTATTCATTGGGACTGTACTGGCCCGGCCTGTCGCGGATACCACGCTGTCCCTTACACCCCTAGCTTCGCCACCACTATCCCTTAAGCTGTCGATGCTGACCCCCCCCCCCCCCCCCCAAATAACAGAGGAATTAGATTTGTGTGAGAGATCTATTATTTGATAAGAGAGATAACGGGATCTGGATCTGTTAGTAAAGCCACGCCAAATTTGCTTTTTTTTTTTTGGTGGGTCAGCATTTTCGCGACAGCTTAAGGGATAGCTATAGCTATAGGGTTGAGGTTCTGGTATATACTTGTCTTAGTACAGGTGCTGTTGAGTAGAGTACTTGTAACTATAGCTAGCTGTTAAGGATCGGTCTACAGCTTCTTCTCCTCAAGCTTACTACCTACCTGCCCACGCCACAGTGCGTGATATCTATCTCTACATCATCCAAAGGAACCATTCAATACAGCCCCTACCCCCTACTTCCCACTACTATCCCATCCACCCCCCCCGCGCCCAAAAGCCAATCCAGACAGTCACGTGAAACAATCATCACACACCATCACTCGATCCTCACACGCCATCACTCGCTGCGATGTTGTCGCGCCATAGGGTGTCACTCGGTATGCCCCCCACTTACTACTATTCACCCACACCACTACTCACCCATCTTCTTATCCACCACTACTCACACTCCCACTCGCACTTGCCTACTCACACCACATACCACCCATATCTTCGAAAGGGAAGACGCAAATACCACAAACCAAACCACACTAATTATTTTAACCCCCGCAATAGAGTACAGTGCAGCTACAGCTACAGACAGTATTATAACGGTACAAATAAGCTACCAGACCTTCCCCCCCCCCCCCCCCTTTGCCCTCTTCCCCGCTCTCCCTCCCGCTCCCCGCTTCCGCCCCCCTCCCTGCGGGTATACAACATACACAGCCCAACCAAGAAGCAATAAAAGAAGAAAAGGAAGAGGAAAAAGAAGAGAAAACAATAGAAAAGAAAAAAAGAAAAGAAAAAAAAAGAGAAGAACACAGAAAGAAAGATAGAGAAGATAGAAGAGAGGATATAGTACCCAACTAACTAACTGCGGCTAAAATTCGTAATCATACACCGACCATCCCAACGCTGCAGCAGCAGCCGGAGGAGGACAATACCACTTCAAGACAACAAACAACACTTCAAGAAAAAGACAATAGAATCCAAACACAAGAGAAGAAGAAGAAGATAAAGCGCATATCCAGAATCGCGGTGGAAGCTGTAAGAAGGTACAAGAAACACACGGCACAAAAACGGAAACAGAACAAGCAGGACGCCAGAGGAAAAAAAATAGACAGGATAGAGGGCGCTGGGGAGGGGTTAGCTCCGTTTTCCCCTCTCAAGTCTAAATCAATCCTCGGCCATATCTGCATCCCCGTCGTCGTCTTCTCCCTCTACTTCGCCTTCGGCTTCCTCTCCACGGCCGCCGCTGCTGCCGCCACTGACGACCTTCTCGCAGCCCTGGGCGAAGAACATCTTTGCTTTGAAGTCGTAGGGGTTCTCGATGGAGTATAGGTTCCCTATCACGCACCTCACATGTCAGCTCCATCACCAAAAAAGAAACAAGAAAAAGGTAAAAAGTAAACCACAAATCAAATCGCACAGAAGGGCAAACCAACCTCTCGGCACCATAAACTGCGCCCCCCTCCTCACCCTAAACGCATTCTCGCCCACCCTCACCGCGACCTTGCCCTCAATGACATAAAACACCAAATGCATCTTCCCCGAATTCTTCGTCCTCTTGACACCCCCCGGCGGTATCTCGACCATCCCCGTCCCAAAAAACTCCTCCGTACACGTCTTCACAAACGTAAAATCCCCATTCGCAACCTCCACCGTCACAATGCGATTCCGCGAAAACGCCAGCTCCCGCTCCTCCAGCTCCTCCTCATCCGCATTGGCATTGGCACGAGCACGCTCACGAAAAGTCTTGACATACCCGCGCACCACGCCAATCTCGCCGTCCACAACCCTCGTCTCCCAGTCCTCCTCCTCGGGGTCGCTATCCCCCTCATCACTCTTCACCCGCTTCCTCTTCACACCCGTGGCAGCGGCAGGCCGCTTCCGCTTCGTCCCCGCGCCTCCTCGCCGCGCCTCCTCCTCGTCGCTCTCGACGCGGATCACCTCCGCGATCGTCGGCATCGCCATCTTGTCCTTGTCGCGCTGGCCGTCGAGCTGATACACCACCTTCTCGCCCCTCCAGTAGGCCAGCGGCGGCAGCGTCGCGCGGGTGGATCGTCTTGCGCCCGCGGCCCCCGCTTCAACAGAGGTTGCGCGCGAGGGCGGCGGCTGCGTGATGATGCGCTGGCTGCCCTTTTTGGCGACTACTGCTGCGGGGGCGCGCTTGGAGTTGGGGCGCGGCGTGAAGGACTGCAGCTCGGGGCTGAGCTGCTTGGTGGGCGCTTTACCTTTACCCTTGGCTTTGGGTTTGGCTTTGGGTTTGGCGGCGGTGGCAGTGGCGGTGGCGGTGGTAGCGGTCTTGCTGCGCTTTCGTGTCGGGCCGGCGTCTTCAGTGTCGGTGGGCTGCTGCTGCGTGGCCTCGAGCGGCGACTCGGGGATCTCGATGACCTTCTTACCGCCGGTGCGGCGGCCCCGTGTAGTGGCTGGCTCGGAGTCTTCAGAGTCCACTGCAGGCTGGGCCGCGACCTTCTTGACCCGCTCTGTCGCCTTCACCGCCTTCTTCCCCGCGCGTGCGCCCTTAGCTGGTGGTGCGGGGGGGTCAGACTCTGTCTCGGCCTCCTCCTCCTCCTCCTCCTCGTTGTCAATGACCTTTGCAGCGGCAGCGGCTTTTCCACGGCCCTTGACCGGCTGCTTAGGCGCTGCTGGCTCTTCCTCGTCGGTCTCTGCTTCAGTTTCGGGGGCTGCGGGCTTCGCAGTCTTCTTCTGGCGACCTCTGGGTTTCGGCGCCGGCGCTTGAGCGGACTCAGTCTCTGCCTCGGGCTCCGGCGCAGTCTTCGCCGCGGTCTGCTTCTTTGCACGGCCGTTCTTGGGACGGGGCGCGGCTTCCTCCTCTTCCTCGACTTCCGGGACGGCCTTGGCCGTCTTTTTGGGGCGTGCGTTCTTCGGCTTCGCAGCAGGCTCTGTGTCCACCTCCATCTCCGGTTCTGCCTCCGGTTCTGCCTCAATCTCCGGCTCTGGTTCTGGCTCTGTAGTCTTCGCAGCCTTCTTGTTCCCGCGCGCCACAACTTTCCGTTTCGGAGTCGGGTCCTCGACCTCTTCTTCTTCTTCTTCCTCGGCTTCTGGCTCAACGGCTTTCGCCTTCTTCCCCCTGCCCGCCGCAGCTTTCGGCTTCGTCGTCGGCCCCGGGACCTCCTCCACCTCCTCCACATCGTCCTCTTCCGCCTCCTCCGGTTCTGGCGCCGTAACCTTCGTAGTCGTCTTCCGTCCGCGGTTATTCGCCGCTTTCGGCTTCGTCGCCGGCGTAGCCTCCGCCTCGACCTCCGTGTCCGCCTCCGACTCCGGCTCCGGGACGACCTTGGCCGCGGCCTTCTTCGCGCGCGCAGTGGCAGGCTTAGTCTTCGGCGTCGGCTCAGCCTCGGCCTCCTCCTCCTCGGGCTGTTCCTCCTCTGGCTCCGGCTCTGACACGACCGCCGCCTTCCTGCCCTTCCCCTTCGCGCTGCCATTCACCTTCTTATTCTCCGTCGACGCCGCCGCCGCCGCCGTCTTCCCCCTCCCCTTCGCCGCCGCCGGCGTCACAGCAGCCTCCACAAGACTATCCTCCTCCGCAAACCCACCCCCACCCCCGCCCAGCTCCCCATCCGACTCCACCTCGTCCTCCAGCAGCGACAACGCCTTCTGCGCCACAGGCGCCTTCTTACTAACCAGCAGCCCGCCCCTCTTCGCCGGCGCCTTCTTCGCCTTCACGGGCGCCGGCGACGACGACGCCGTCTCCTCCGCCACCCCCGGCAGCACTGGCAACGCCGGCGAGCTCAACACTGCTGCGCCGGTAAACAACATCCTCTCCACGCCGCCCTCCGCGGGCGTCCCCAGCCCCACGCTCGCCGCCCTCCGCGCCGGCGTGCCGCCAATCGCCGTCTTGGCTGGCGAGCGCGCGCGCGGTGGCAGCGACGCCCGGTCGCGGCTGAGGCGTGCGGGGGTCGGGCTGGTGGTGGTGACGAGGTCCATGCTCATTGACAGCTTTGCCGGGGAGCTCGTGGGCTGCTGGGCGGTGGTGGTAGTGGTGGGGGCGAGGGCAGCGCCGGGGGTCTTGGATGTGGGTGGTGCGGGGGTCTTGGTGGGCGAGCTGAAGAAGCCCGAGAGCGGCTCCATGCCGAGTTCGTCGCGGTGGCCGGTGTCGCGGATGGTGACGCCGGTTTTGCTAGGGTGTGTGTTAGTACTGCGAGCGAGCGAACGGACGGGCTTGCGAGTGAGGGGCAGCCGCGGGGGGGAGGGGGGGGGGGGGGAGACAGAGTGGAGAGAGGGGAGAGAACGTACCGTCCAGCGACACCGATATCAGTAAAGTTTGTGTCGCGCTTCGGCGGCATTGTTGCTGACTCTTACAGGTAGGGTGTTGTTCGATATTTCGATTGTTGCGATTTCCTCAATATTTTTTTTTCTTCTTCTGGGACTGTTATTGACACAGACAGACGTACACCCGGATGGACTGCGAGCGATATCTTATGGCCCGCGGGGGGTGTAATTGGCTCGTGAATAGATTCTCCCGTAGGGGTGAGGTGAGGTGAGGTGAGAGACTGGGCGCAGTCTTCGGGGGGTGGGGGGTGGGGGGGTGCGTGAGGACTGATTGATTGATTGATTGATAGAGACAGTTCGATGGTGAGAGCGAGCGTGTCCTGTTCCTGCCCTTCGCTTTCCCTCGCGCAACGAAGAACGCGTCTGTGCCTGACTGGGGACGTGCGGTACCGCGTGTGCGCGGAGATCTGGGACTGGGTGATTGCACGTGGGACCGGGGTGGAGGGTCACGTGGGTGGGATGTCGATATGCTATGTGGGGGGCACGTGAAAGGTGAAGTGAAGTGAGGTGAGAGTGAGGTGAGGGGAGTGTGGAGGGGTTGAGTGAGAAGTGTGTGGGTTGTGGGTTGTGGGTTGTGGGTTGTGGGTTGTGGGTTGTGGGTTGTGGGTTGGTGAAGGTGGGGGTCGGCACAAACAAATAGTATCACACGACATCAACTACATAGTTAGCTGCCCACAAGGAATCGATCCTGGGACAGCACAGGCACTGGATCTCTCTCTCTCTCTGTGTGTGCGTGTGTGTGTTTCGACCCCATCTATAACCTAACCTACAAACAAAACGCAAATCAAAATCAAAAACAAAACAAAACCCTCCTCTCAACTAGTACTTTTGGTGTTTCCCACATACGACGAACTGCTAACCCATACTTACAATATAACAACAAAAAAAAAAAAAAGAGGGAGAAAAAGGCCTCACAGTGAAGGATAGATGGATAGATGCACATGAACACAATACGAACCAGTAACCAAGAACCAGGAACGAGGGACCGGGAACGAGGGACCATGAACGAGGAATCAAGAGGGGCGCAAGTAATGGGGGATAGATATCCCTTCATACGGACGATAAAAAAAAAAAAGACACTCCACTAACAACTAACTCCGTGCACGCGACCCGTTGGCTCCGAAGACAAGATAAAAAAGAAGTAAAAAGGTAAAATAGAGGAACAGAGAAATGACAATAAGGTGAAGAAGAAGCAACCTCTCACTCTCAATCCCATCGTTCCATTCCTCCCCAAAGTTTATATATCAATCGTGAATCGGGAGAAAGAAGAAGAAAAAAAGCTACACCAGATGGACACACCCGCAATTCAATCCACGATCCCCCCAATCCCCCAATCAAAACAGAAGAGAAAGAAAGAAAGAAGTCTACCGGAAAATAAAAGAAACAAGACCACTCGTAAGAAAAATCGTTATAGAAAAAGGTAAAAACTAACAGAAGAAGCAGCTTAGCCACCAAACACCATCTGCGCCTCCCTACAGTGCCCGCCATTCGGTCCCTCCGACCCCACACACACCAAGCACGCATCCACGATATTACTCAAGCACCCCTCTGTCGCCCCAAGCACCGCCCATCCAATAGCCCCCGCAATCATCCCCACAATATACCCGTATGCGCTCCCGCCATTGATGTCCCTCGCGGTCGTGACCCAGGCTCCTATCCCCATACTCAGCGCTGTGATGCCGCGGGTGGCTGTCAAAAGCATTTTGCTGAACTTGTAGGCCGTGCGTGGGTGCTTCCCGGTCCCGTACCCCGCGGTGTCAATGAACCTCATGCCGGCGACGGCGCGGGAAGACGCTATCAAGGGCTGTGAGT
This sequence comes from Morchella sextelata, assembly GCF_020137385.1. NCBI lineage: Eukaryota > Fungi > Ascomycota > Pezizomycetes > Pezizales > Morchellaceae > Morchella > Morchella sextelata. The sequence goes on along the minus strand of NW_025408646.1, from coordinate 20,520 downwards.
GGATCGCGGCGTAGGTCAGTGTCAAGGGGTTGGTGAGTGATGCCACTGGCGAGGTGATGAAGCTGTAGCAGAACATGTGGATGAAGGCTGCAATGCGTCTTGGAGCCACCATTAACGGAACGCGGACCAGAAGTGCGACGAGTGAGGAGAAGCAGATTGTTCCAAAGAGAGTTGTGGTGGAGTGTGTAAACGCAGCCTGCATGATATCCTTTGATGAAGCTTTCGGAATCTGGTGTCTGTGAAAATACCATTGGGAAACCGTCGCGGCAGAAGTTGCCCTGTGAAATGTTAATATCGTGAAACTCCGGGAAAAAAAAAACAAATATCGACTTACCTCTGGATATTTGAACAGATCCCCAAAGTCCACAGATACATCATGATGTAGTATGTAGCGAGCATCATCATCTTGGTATCCAAATGCCACAAAGGAACGCCTACTCCCGTCAGCTCCGCCCAATCATCTCCATCTCACAACAACAAAACTCACCTCCTACGATGTAGTTCCCCATCCAAAACATTCTCGTAAACATGGCAACCCACACCCAGGTAAACACACAAATGGCTCCCAGGGTCCCAAAGCTCAAAAGCACCAAGGCTGCATTCTCTCCAAGGATTTTACAAGCAAGCTGGATAATTCCTATAGCGCGGCCCAGCGCATTCTTTCCTCTCCACGCAAAAAAGACCCAGAATGCGGCCATGATCGCTGGGAAAATACTACCCCACCTCATGGCTTTATCTTGCGGGGCGTCACCTTCCCATTTCCCGCGATAAGACATGATGAGTGGGTACATGCTCAAGGCCACCAGAATTATAGGCACTGCTCCCAGTATGAGGAAGAGCAGCGGTTTTACAAATGCCCGGAGAAGGTACATCCACACTAACGAAACTCCGATTGCAAGAAGTGTGTCCACTGTGAGAAGATGGATTGAGGATTGGATCGTGCGATATACTGTATCGAGACCACCCAAATTCAATTTTTCAGTGTGTAGCCACACCACGAAAGATGTGGTAAATAAGCAAGTCATCAGCACCATATATAAAGTTCCCCATATCGCATCATGTGACGGAGGCTCTAGGGGCGGATATGCCACCTGTTGAGGAATCTAAAAGACACTTAGTATAAACTTGGATCGATCAACCCAAGCTCAAAAACAAACAGGAGCCATGACGGGGAGAAAGTGGGGGGTCTTACAATGCTCATATGGGGCCCGCGCGGCTGCGTAGGCGATGACAGTCGCGGCATGAATGTGGTCTCCGCCTTTTTATCTGGCAACCCAGACTTTGGCGGCGGCGGGCTTCTGAACTGCTGAAACGCAGGCTCCTCCTCATCATCATCATCATCCGACGGCATCTGAATGCAGATATCCCTTGGAGGCCGATCCGCTCCATCGTCATCGTCTTCATCCTCCAACAAATGCCGCCTTTCATAACCACCGAACGGCCTTTGAACAGCTGATTCTACCATATCCGAATGGTCGATCCCCTCCGGCATCATTCCCAGCCGCACGCTATCATCCAGGCCAATATCTACCATTCTCCCCTTTCCTTTCTCACCTTTTTCCGTACCGTCGCTCCCAACGGAGCTTGTTCTTGACGTCGACCTCACCACCGAGGACCCAGCGGACTTCGAAGCTCTCCACGAGCTCCTGATGGTGTTTGTGTTTCCCAAGACCGACAATCTCGACTTCCCTTTCCCCCCGCTCTGCCGTAGCTCCTGCGTGCTCCCACCAGAATAGTCGCCATCCTCCTCGTCGTCTTCCTCATGAACTGTCGCGTTCGAGGATGCATATGCCCCGAAATGCCGCCGGCTGCTCTTCAAAGCATAGAAATCCTGCACCTCCTGTTCGTGTTCCTCGTCCGGGGGCATAAAGTCGGCAGCCGAGTGGAATAGCGGTGCGGTGTTGTGTGGGTTGTTTAGACGGCCCTCACGTATAGCACTCATCCGAGTCTGGGACTGCGCCAGAAACCGGGAAGCATCTGGGAGCAACACATTTTCTCAGTTAGCTAGGGAACCGGGTATAGCATGCGAAAGGGAAAACGCAAAAGTCGAGTTCGGGAAAAAATATTAAGATACGATAGGTGGATGGGGGGAACGGATGAGCGGCGCTGACGGAACTGGAAGGATAACATCATTTTTTCTACGGAGGGGTTATGGGAGGGGTTCAAGATTACATTCGGAAAACATGATGGCGAGGCAGAGATGCCTTTGTGCCCTAGCGAAACAGAAGCTATCAAGAACGGCGAAGCAGCGGCAGCGGTAGACGAGAGTGGGCCTTTATCACTATTGATAGAAAGTCGATGGATAAATTTTGTTGTTCGTTGATGGGGGGGGGGGTGCGGACGCTCAAACGAGAACGAGAGGTTGAGAGGAAGATGAGGCGGCACTTGGTTGTGTTGTAGACGGGGAGGGAAACGGGGCCCAGGCGAGACACAGGTATGTATGTAATAGGCGGGTGTGAAAGAGTCAACCTCTGTCACAAGCAAGCAAGGAAGCACAGGGGAGCTCTATCAATCAACAACCAGCGATAGAGACGATGCTCCAAAGGGCTTTTTCTCTTTTGCACCCCTGTGGGGAAGCTGGTGCCTTTGTAACAAAAAAATGAAATAAAATAAAGGTCTCTCTTCACAATAGAAATCATGCACGCATACCCACTGGACTTAACTTGTTGGAACCTTCAAGGCAACTGACCGACAAATGATAATAAAGCAGCCATCCGCATCGACATATCACGCTGCTCCTGCGAAAAAAAAGGCTCTTGTGCGCTCACTTTCTTGCCACAAGACCAAGACCTAGGAGGAGCGCAGAGGAGGGAGGGGAGGTTACTAATATCGCCAAGCCACGTCTCCACCTGTCTGTCTCGCGAGTCGCAAGCTGCATGCATGCTTTCAAGATCATGGAATCTTTGACTCTTAATCGGCAGGCAAAATAGGTACATGCCGCAGCTGTTGCTTCGCTGGCCCTTGTATGTATGTAGTACCTTCACTCTGTACCTCAGATCTGCTACAAAAGGTCCCGTTGGGGAAAGCATATCCTGTGTCCACCTCTGGCTCCGCGGCCAGCTACATGCTCCAGAGCAGAACCATAGCACACATCCAGATCAGATCACCGTTCACCGTTCACAGTTCACTCACCACCCCAGTACATGTATGATGTAGGGTCCTCGACTCTGGCTTACTTCATAGGCACATCGAAGCAAGGGTAGCATGGGTCAGGTACGGCACCCTGCTTGCCGAAAAGGGTTTACTTGGGATGCAAGCCACGAAGCGAGTGCAGAATTAGGGGCAAGCGAAGCTATTTTTGCCCTCGCGGACCAAACGTCAACTTGAGCCTCATGTCTCCTCTACTCTCCAACATAGATCTGGGTCATAGATTCATCATTGACTTCAGTTGGCCGGGGGACAACCATCACCTGAACAATCAGAATCTTGCACAAGTAAATATCCCTCCCGCAACTAGATCATCTGTATTCGTGCAACCCTTCCTCAGTGGACTGTAAGATCTAGCTTCCTTTTCGTCCCTGGGACCTGGATTCTGTAACCAGGCAGGGGTTGCAGACCTACAGCCATTATGCTAGCGCATTATGGAACCCACCAAATGGCGCTGGCAGTTCCAAGCAGAGCAAGAACCTGGAGCAACAGCAAACAGGTCAAGGGCCCTTCTCCTACGTGCAGTATTAGTGGCTTGGCAGGTTAGATGTTCCCGCGGGGGCACGATAACACGATCTGGGCGGAATTAGCTTTCCCCAGCGTTGCACCAGAGCCCAAATGCAGTGAAAACCTTTTTTTTTTCGTGGGCTGATTGAGAAGGAGATGACAAACGGTACACAAGAACGGGATGAGTTGACGGATGCGGTTGTCTGCAGCGACTACCTAATGAGTAAAATCCATCATGGTTTATCACTCGACTTTCTACAGTTCTGACTCATTCTTATCTATGAACACTTGCGCACAGAAACACAGAAAGGCAACTACATGTAGACCCTTTAGCACCATTCACGCTTACTCAGTGTCGTTTGTGGATGCAGGTATAGGAAGGTAAAAGGATGCCTTGTTATGTACTTTACAATACCATATAGGGCATCAGTTCCAGCCACGGACCATAAGCCCAAGCATAACTCCTAGGCTTAGAAGCCCAAAATCAATACTCAGGAGTCTAGTTAGGGTTATCTTACCAATATATCTTAAACCCTATATCAAAACCTTGTGTTAGCGCACTGCCGCATCACCTGTCATGACCATACCAGCTCTATGTGTCTACCAGAGTTCCCATTATCGACCCAGCACAGTCACTAGTAATGGGAATAGAAAGATCATGAAGAGGATCAATCTCAGGCATTAAGGGCAGTGCAGTATAGGAAGCTTTTACTTTCGGATGTAGTTTATTCAGGAATCTAGTTAAAATAACCCTGATAGGCTGAGCTAGAGTACGAAGGCGGGGAAGGTTATGGAAGAGACTACGTGCAGTGTGCAGAGTATCCGTCCTCTTCGTTATACAGCTGTATTTACGTACAGGGCTAAGATTCTATAGCTTACAGAATAACTGAGGCTCATACCTAATCATATGTGGTCACTCGCTTCTAACGAGTTTGAAAATTTAAATTGTGTAATTGCTAATATCGATTATCATCTGTTATGGCCCGGGATTCTCTCACAACGTTAAACCACAGCCACTTCAAGTAGCCGGCGTGTTTCATAAAGATTCCTGCTACTATCCAAAGTTTGAACTGATTGTGCCATGCTTGTGGAGTACCATCACAGCGTTACAGTGTTGACTTGAATTCACTCCCCGTGGCTTACACCAGGTATAAAACCTTTCGATTATTTATATTGGAAGATTGGGGGAGCCTTACAAACACCCAGATAACCTATCGACATTCAGATCATTTGAGGCTCGTAATTGTCATATTTCTCCAACGAGCTCATGATTACGGGCTTAATTCCTATTCTTCCTTGGTTAGGGTGGGCTATGAAACCTAGACAAAGCTTTCAACGTTTTGCAGAGTAGTGTCTGGCAAGTGTTCTGTTAGTCTCACAAGCTTTATGGGATATCAATCGTCGGCCTATTCAGGTGGACTACTATATACACTCAGTGGGTTCATTGATTCAATCGACAACTTTTTGGGAACAAGAAACATAACATTTATTATTATAAAAGCAAAGCAGATCAGGCCCGCATGCAAGTGACCAGCGCCTTCTCCACACACCTTTTCCCACCCTCACCCTCCAAGCTCTCCTCCTCCATCTGCACGCTCTCTTCTACCGCTGCCTCATAAACAGCATTCAAGATCTCCTCATCGACCCTAACATTATGCCTCACGAGCGCCGTAACACAATTGCCCACCCTCGAAATCTCCCTCCTCGTAGCCGGAGAGATAAACTCATTGACTGAGGAATAAATCGCCTCCGACGCCTCCTCCTCCAACCTCGTGATACTAACCTCCTTCCCATCCTTCTTCCCGTCTGCACCCGTCACCCTCTTGGAGATCCACACATACCCATTGATACCCAGGATCACATCCACCTCACCACCGCCGTTGGCCGTAGTCAGCGTGAGGATGTGCGATTTGGACCGCTGGATGCCCTTCGGGTCGACCTTGATGAAGTGCCCGTTACGGAGCTTTCCGTACTTGAGAGAGCGGGTATGAAGCGACGCAGCGCCGTCCTGGAACAGCGACTGGACTTCCGCGACGAGGAGGTCGCCCTCGGAGAAGAAGGTTCGGATCTGGAGCTCGTCTGTGGATGTACGTTTCCGGAGGATACCACCTGGAAGATTGATCGACGACAGGAGGAGATGCGCGGTCTGCGTGCTGTTTATGTCGACTTTCCAACGTTTGGATTGCACCTATTCACCACCCACATCAGCTCCTACACCCCCCCCCCCTACCACACCCCACCACCAACCCAAACCCCAACGGCAAACAAACCTCCATAATCCGCCCCACAACCAAGTCTCCAATATCCGGGGTATACCGCGCCCTCAGCGGCTTGACGCTCAACAGCTTATTCGTCTTCGTCACGCTCCCCGCTACCGTCGCGACAATGCTCGTCCCCATCTCTCCCTCCTCCGTCTCAGCCAGATAGGTCCCATGCCCCCTCATCCACTGCGGATCGCTCGTGACGACCTCTCCGGGCGTCACAATCGGCATTCTTCCGCCGGCGCCTCTCTTTCTCGTCGATGAATCGTCCATGGCGATGTCGCCCTCCATGTCTTCATCTTCTTCCTCTCCCTCGTAGTGTTCGTCGGGCCGTGAGAACTCGGCGAATTTGTCCGTGTGGGCGTCCCGCGGAGGTAAGATTGAGATTGGCATCTTTGGATTACTGGAGGTACGTGGCGCTGCTCTTCGGAGGTCTCGTGTGTTTTTCTGCTTTATCGGTGAATTGGATAAGGTTGAGGCTCTGTAGGCCCAACATGCGTAAATCTCAGTCTGGTGGGATGATCTACGCCAAGCAATTAACCCTGACCCTGACAATGAGTGACAGCCTGTGATTTCAGCCCTATTGGTGGGTCTATTATGAGTTTTATGTCTATCACGCTGCTAGTACAGAAGAGTGTTGATTGTCGAGGAAAGAGCCTCTATTCCTCTTCGTCATTTTCAAAATAGCCAATGAGTAAACCCGCCACCGCCGGATGTATATACAGGAAAGCACCGCAATGCTTTTGTGGTAGCTACAAGTTAAAAAACAACAAAAGGAAATCTCATGGTAGCTAGAGTACAGGTAGATAATTCAACAAGTGATACACCCCGTTTTGGAGAGAAACAAAAAAAAAATACTAGTAGAAGGTGGTATAATAAAAGAAGAGCTGAAGAGATAATTTAAGCTGATATAGAACAGGGTTATTCCACAGTATCCATCCATGGTGTAAAAACAAAAAGCCAGAAAATATTTTTGAGAAAAGGAAAAAAGATAAGAAAAAAAGACAGGTTAGTCTAAGCCAGAAGGAAAACATGTAAGTATTGTACAAAATACCATAAGTCAAGTCAGCAATCCTGCGTACACACGTAATATACAGCCATGGCATGATTTTTCAATCATTTAACACCACCGTACCTACAACCACACCCGGAGAATTTTTGGTGGCCATAAATCCATAAAGAGGAATTACCCTCAATAATTCAACAAGAGCGATCCCCCACTCGCCCATATATTATCGTTTCGTCGTATAGTGTTTCATCTCTTTCATAGTCCCAGGAATGTGAAAGGAAAAGAGCGTATGAACAAGGCATCATAAAGCAGAGCATTACCCAGATATAAGTCGTTAGAGGAAAAAATTCACATATAGAATGGCGCGCCCCCGTCGAGGAATGTACTTCCGTAGGATGGCTGTTGTACAGGGGTTGGGCGCATGGACGGCTGGCTGTATGAGTTTGAGCGTTGTGGTGGCTGAGGGTGTCCAGTAGGGGAACCTGAGCTCTGAAGGCCTGGGTTTTGGAATACAAGACCACCCGAGGCTCCAGGTGCTTGGATCTTCTGTTGAATCCTGCGTCCATAAGGTGTCATACGGATTGCCGGAAGAATTGGCCTAATGCAATCGACAAGCTGTTGCTTGAGATGAGGCCCAGAGTATTCAATCTATCAATCATCAGTAATGGATTACACATAGAGGTCCTGGAGAGTATTACAGCCGTCTGAATGACATAATTTGCATATGAGTCGCGAAGCAACTTCTCCATCTCTGTGTGGTTCATCATTTCCTCAAGCAAAATCGCTTTGGTTGATTGTTGTGCCACACGGATACACTAATTTCTGATTAGCTTGGTACGCTACAAGTAGTTGAAGCTGTATGCACCTTCTCCATCACATTGGAGCTGAATTTCTGCTTTGACAATTCGCAAACACGTCCACGGAATTGCAGGATCAAGGGCTCAGAAAACATTGGCTCGTTAAGATCGACTGTAAGTTGTTAGAACTGGTCAATAGTAGTAAGCTGCTTTTACTCACGGATATATTGAACAACATAGTTTCCAAAAGGATCCTGGACAAGTTGAACTGCATGAGCCGTAATCTGTTGAACCAATTGAGCTCTCTGGTCACCAGATGCGTGGTCGATACAACGTTGAAGGACACAACAGCCGTGACGATGTGTTCCCACCGGGATGCAGTGTCTGCCAACAGCATCGAAAATGAACTATGTAATGTTAGTATGGATTTCACTTCTTTGGACTCTAATCATTTGACTAACCTGAGCATCTTGGCCCTTGAGGCGGTTCAAGCACTTCTGGATGACGTGGTTACCGTTGAGATCTTGAATCAAATCGACAACCTTACTCTCAAGAGCACGGATGATAGTGGCGATCTTCAAATTATGTCAGCGAAGAACACACATATAAATATCGATGGTAAGAGGCTTACTTGTTCGGGGGTTGAAATGAATTCAATCATCTTCTGCAAAGCCCTGGTTCCATGCTGGTTGAGAGCGATCTTGACGAGATTGGGAGCAGCAGTATTGACAAGGACAGTACGCTGGGCATCGTTGGCAAACTCGAGAAGTTTTTGACAGAGGTAATTTCCAAAGGGATCTATCGGAGTGCTTTAGAATAATCCTAATCTTTGAAACGCGGACGAGATAAAAGGCTTACCAGTCATGAGTTCAACCACATGGGCATGTGTCTCACGGAAGATCATCTCAACATATTGGGGGTTACGTTCTTCCAGCTTCTTCTGCAAGTAACGACACCCGTGCTGGTCCTTACAGTACCCGTAGATATCACCCTTCAAGCTCTCAAGCTGAACGTTGGTGAATCGATTGGCTGGGGAATCACATCAGCAAAGAGTTCTTCAGAAATTATTATCAAGCCGTAACAAACCTTCCCCATCATGGGCTCTCTTTGGAACATTGCGATTTTGAGCATTAGTGGTTTGTTGAGTTGAATCACCAATTTTGGAACCTTGGGCATACAAAGGACCATAAGATCCATAAGGCGCTGCGTGAAAGACAGAGTTTGCCATGTTGATGTTTCCATACGCTCCATAGATGCCAGGAGAAGGAAGAGGGGTGATCCCAGGAGGTGTCATGACAGGCATTGGTCCAACTCCTGTCGACAGAGGAGGGCCAAATGCAAGTGCCTGGTTTCCCTATTGAATTGTAAGCTTTTAAGGTATAAAATGTGAAATATTGGCTAGGTACCGAATTCAAGATTTCGCCACTAGCCGACGGTTCACGGCTATGTCTAGGACGCTCCATCTGAACCCTGTTGAAACTCTGAGTGTTCATATGATTAGAAGTTCTCATAGTCGGGATGTCTGAAGTGGAGAAAGATGATTGAAGTCTCGGCATGCTGTTTTGGTTTACATGAGAAATATCGTTCCCCTGGGTCAATTTTGCTTCGAGGTTTTCGGAGAATTGGGGGAATGGTTTTTCTTCAAAACGACGGAAGGTAGTTGGGGAGTCGGTTTGTGGGACAGTAACTTTGGGCGAGGATTTGCCTGCTGGTGTGTATGGGTAATTATTTGCTGGAAGGCTGTGCTGAGCAGGACGATGACGGAAGCTACTCCAGCTTCCAGGCACATTGCTCTGACCATCCTTAGGTTTGGAGAGAGCAAGGTCAAGGGCGGCAGATGAGGAAGAAAGCTAAAGATAGGTTAGCTTTTTGGTTATATGTATGAAGGGGCTGGGGAAGATCATTACAACCCCAGGGAAGCTATCACGACGCACCAGAACGGGAAAGTCATCAGCGTCTGTCATTTGAAGATAGGTCTTCAAAGAATTATTTGCAGATGGGGCATTTTTGGCATTCCCGTTCTTGTCCGCTTCGCTGTATAGAAAGCTGGTATCAATCTGGCCCATTCCTAGGTGTGACGAAGCAGCATCCAATTGCTGACCTGGTCTAGCAATGGAGCCATTTGGCAAAGAGTTTCTTCAAAGATCAGCACAATTCTCAGGCAAGGAAGCAATGGTATTTACCTGATGTTAGATCTAGGTCCAATAGGAGCCTGATCCTGCATTCCCAAAATTTCATGTTCATCCGAATTACGCCTAGATCCCGGAACAGACCTGGAGGGTTTGTGAGGCATGAAAATGCTTCCATCATCTGTAGGAGGTGTCATAAGCTGACGGCCGTCACGACGTCCACTGCTTGGTGGTGTTGCAAGAGCAGTAGCCACAGGCATCCCAGAACTGCTAAATTCGTAGGAGGCACCGTCACGTAGTTCTGGAGGAGTAGTCGGAACACGCACAGCCGAAGGTTTATAGCCCCCATGGACACTTCCTTGAGTAACCTGGCGATCCCGGTCGAGGTCCTGAGCAATACGCATGATTTCCTGCTCATCCCTTTGCTGCTGGAGGTGGAGGAGGGCCATCTGAGTCTCGAATACCTTCCTTTGTTGACGTTTATGTTCCAATTCCTGCTGTTTTTGTTGAAGCTTTGCGTGTGTTAGTAAGATTTTATTAAAGAGACATCTGGTGGTAGCTAAATAAACGAACCATTTGGACCTTCTGGTTCCTCTATATGACTATATATTAGCTCTATCACTAGCAATAAGACCTCCGGGAAGAACATACATCAGCCTCCGACTGGTCTGCAACCTGAAGCCTTTGAAAGCTGGGAGCAAGGTCCAATGAATCCGAAGGGTTCATCCGGTTTCTGTGGAAAACGTTGGAAGAATCCCAGCCCATATCGATATTGGGAGGTCTCATAGAGTCGGTCGTGAAACGACGCTGGAGTGTTGCTCTACTATCGGGTGTAGCCGAAAGAGGAGATTCAGCATTGTGGAGCGGGGTATGGGCGGGGAAGCGGAATCCGTGATCCTGTTGAGCTTGGTTGTTTAGAAGATTATTGGTGAACCGCATGTTTCTATCACCCACGGTAGCAGCAGCAGTGGATGAAGCCATTGCTCATGCCTAGAGTACAATTGCCTGTCAGCAACTTATTTCGTGTGAAGCAGGGAATCTCAGATGACTAATTGGCTTGCAATGCCGAGAAGACAGCGAGATTACAGATTTGAGATGTGAAGATAGCAGCAGAGTTTGTTGTAGTAGATACCGTTACTTACCTTGAGGGAATGACGTTGAAGCTTGAGATCTAAGGTTGACTTTCTATACCAGTCGAGTGAGATTATGGGGAAAGCAACGATGTGTTGAACAGAAGAGTAGTCGAAACGAAACACTGGGAACACCAGACACTGCTGACCTTCTGAACAGATGAACAGAGGAAACAGCAGGGAGAGGGGGGTATGAGAACTTGGGTGGGTCAGAAGTAGAGAAACGAAGGAGGGAGGGAGTTCGGTGGGGTAAAAGGAGGGTCCCTCAGGGATGAGGTGTCGGCTTGAGTGTGGTTGGCGGCGGGCTGTGGTTCGGTGGTGGTGGAGCTCAGAGGTGCAGTGCAGCAAGCGCGGGGCAAAGAAGAAACGTACAGGGAGTTAGGTGCACCTGCTTGTTTCTCCCAGTCTCTTGGGGGGGGTGTGGAAGAGGGCCCAGTCAGCGGCCAGAAGTAAAACACATTTAGCCCCCACCATCCAGGTTTTTTGCACTCTCCATACAGTTTACAGTTACCTCAGCTCAATACACGATATGTGTCTACACATTTCGCTTCACTCTGATCAAAATGACTAGAATCACTCGCAGCGTCTATATAGCGTACAAGCACACACACACGAATTTAAGCGAAGGTTTTTTTTTTCTTCGAAAACCATGCCGGAAGCTTATTTTATCCCGCCTCTCTAACCTTGAATGACAGAGCGACTAGTAAGCCACTCTGATAGGGCCAGCATTTCCTAGATCAATCGATTCCCGATCTATCAAATCGGGGGCCCTTATTCGGTGTTCCACTGGAAGACAACAACGACAACAAGTTACAACCGTAGAGAGAAGTAGGTGGAGTAAAAACAGTCAATGAGATCTTCGTGGTTAGGCATATGTAAAAGCTCATAGGCTCACGAATTCTTTTTTTTTCTTTCTTTTCTTTCTTTCTCAATCTCTCGCTCTCAGTCTAGCGTCCCCTACATGACATTTCGCTAAAATCGTTGGACCACTGTCCAAGATTAAGATTCAGTCGGGGGAGGTCAGATAACAGCAAGAGCCTCCCCGCATCGGTCCGCGATATACCGGGGAATCGGGATGACGAGGGAAGCAGGCCGGCACGATGATTTACACGATTCCCGACAGAGCTTGGAGACACATAATTTTGACATTGCTCGGACCTTTAAGCGCACCACACACGCACGCACACGATCTCCCGTGATGATCACTTACTTAAATGGTTGCTGCGCGGATCCATTGATGAACCCTGAACTATGGGATGGGGTCTATCTTATGCAGCACACACATTAGCAATGACCATTACTGTCCGCGCAAGCACCACTCGTCTCACGAAATCTGTTTCCCTACGTGTAGACAGGACGTGTGCTGCTGCTGCTGCTGCTGCCAGTGCTGCCAGTGCTGTCGCTGATGCCCGTTATTTAGCCTTCAGGTTACATGCTATTTGCGGCCGCCGAGTAGGAGGTACATACATACCTACATGGTAGAAGCGGGGTTTTGATCGAGGTTATGGCACCAATTCAAATCATCCAACAGACGGACTGGCGGCTCTAGGATGGATAAACATCATCTTCAACGCGTCAAACGGCTACGGCTACACTCGATGGAAGTCTGAGTGGATCTCGAATTCGTTGACTGCAGCAGATAGACAGCGGAATATCTTCATAAGTGTATGTATGCGGTGACCCCATGTAAGGGCTAGCTGGGGTGACACGAGTCATCGATGCCCAAACCCGCTCTGATCCACGGCTATCAGAGCCTACCACCTACATGCATGTATTATGATGTACTCTACTCTATGGCATCATCGCGAGACTGATTTTCTTTACTCCAAACTACGAATTGCCTTTGCCCATGGTGGGTTAGGCACGGGCTTGCCCTACAAGAAAACTAAATGGCCGATGTGGATGGTTGACATTTCAGGATGCCATTTCACGATTACAATCCAATTCAGCATCTGTTTCCATGCACACGACGTCACCGGACATTGCTCTTTGCACGCGCAGTAATGTAAATTCCATCTGAACTTTGAATACAGTTTTTTTGTTTGAACCCCAGTGACTTTTCCAATAAAGAGAACCAAAAGACATTTCTGACGACACTCCAAAATCAGACTCTACGGGTTTTATATTATTTCACGCTTGATCGACACGGTCACGTGCTTACGTGGTGAAACTATATGGAAATGCGTGTGCAGTCTTGACTTACGTCTGTCTGTGAATGCATATTTCTCAACAAAGAATGCGATGGGTACGAGCCTATACCGTAACCCCAAGCCCTTACTATCTCTGAGAGACCGAGCCCCAGGTGCTTCAGGTCGTGGAATTAGGCAACTCAGCTAGCTGGTTTCCCTTCAGTCCCGTTCTCATGTCACTTTGCTACGCAAACACTGGTTTCACGTGTAGTGGATAGACTGACTGCGCATGAAACCGTATACTGGTTCGTTATGAGCTGACATATAGTAGATCAAACCTGTGGCTGTGTTAGTTAGATGTATGAGTACATGTGCCTTGGTGGGATGTAATTGCCCGGGGCAATCCACTCATTTACTAGATGACTGCTGGTTTACCGTTTCAAGTCATATCAAACTCACCCGTTCAACAAACAATGGATCTTGCCAGGCTTACATCAAATCTCGGTGAACATGATTCATCTACTAACTTGGATAATCTAGAGAGACAACGAACAGATATCTCAGGAACCCATGCCTAATTACTACCAGTAGGTGTGATCCTCGGCGGATATGGCTCATCTGCCAAGTTAACAATCTTGGGAGACAACGAACAGGTATCTCAGGTAACCACAGTAAGAGGAAACCATAGTAAGTTACTACCAGTAACTGTGAGCCTCAGGTAAAGACCCCTTGCATAACCACCGAGCCTAGGGCTCCTAGGGCCTCGCCTACCTCAGTCTGAACGAAATCTCATAGCAAACTATAGCTAACGAAGAACCTTACTGACTGAGTATTATATGGTTTCTCTGACATTGACTGATCGATTGATTACTTCATACTCGCATGCAGCCCGTAGGCTATAGCGGCGTACCATCCCCTCTAAGCAACCAGTGCAGGGTCTCACCTTATAGAGGCGTTAGCCTCAGGTGTGGAATACCCCAACCGACATCTAAGGCCAGCACCTTTGGTTTCTCTGACAGAAAACGCTGCACTTGGGCGAATAATCCACACTTAGGATCTTTTCTCCGCTTCTAGGCCACCATCCCACAGCGAGGATAATCTATATTTCAAAGATCACGAAGCTATCGTGTTCCAGCATAGTCAATGAGGCCCGCCAGCCAGTGCATCCCCTACCAATGGGCCATGACGACCCCGCTGAATCTTGTATCTAGGCAAGCCTAATACTAAGAGATTACACCACAGCTATACTCACACATTAATCAAGTCCTGAGAGCTCTTGGTAGTAACGACCTTCCAAAACCTCTCAGGACCTAGTTGACGCGCGAGTTAGCGCTACGGCACATAGCTGCAGCTCTTGCTCCGTGGCGAGAAATTCGCGTCATAGCACATAGCTCTTTGGCTAGAAGCTACAGATCTTGATGTTCTTCGACCTTTGAACACATTATTGCTCTTTCGAAACGTCTGTATGTGGTGTTTTTTCTCCCATGGCGTATACCGAGTGATATTTCATGATTAACTCTTACCGCTCCGGGGCCTTCCTTCGGTCAAGGGAAACGGTCTGCTTTATAGTCCCAAACTCGGTCAATAAAGCTGGATATATGAATACTTAGCAGTCTCTAATAACGAATCATTCTGGTGGGCAGTTCAAGGGCCTGTTTGTTATGCTGACTAATATAGCAGAGTCAATGATAAATTTTCGTCATATGTTATCACTCAGTGTGCATCACTAACTGCATTGTCCTACTTTATGGTTTTATGTACATGTAGTCCTATTAGCTGCTAAAATCCGTATCTGCCATGAGTACTTTAATCTACGTTAAGCTTGTCTGCTCGGTGGTCATTGTCATGAGGGCAGAGTAGATAGAGTTGTGGCTGTCCCTTGGTGATCTCAATATTTATAAATTGGTTAATTCCACCCGGGAAGCATCATATATATATACTCATGAGCTATCGATCTAGTTTGACGAAAACTCAATGTAATAACCATGTTACCATCTTACCAGCTAGAGTGCCTAGGTTGAGACCTCCCTGGGCCACATCCGAGATACTTTCAATGGGGCCCTAACTGGGCTAAACCTTTGGGCCGCTACTTCTAGAGTATACTCCCATTATTCAACGGGAGCTCGGCACTACTTATCCGTTTGAGACGCCTCATACCGTCGGCATGATATAGACTTGACCGAGAATCTGGTCTAAACTGTATCATCTATTTGGTTCATTAGTTAGGCCTGACCGCCCCGCGGGGTTGGGGGGGGGGGTGTACTTTCCTTGATTGGGGAGAAGGAATCGGTGAAACTACGAAAGTTAAGAAGACAGCAGAAGACTTATTTGATAGAGAGAATCGTATCTATATTTCTTTCCTTGTTTGATATTCTCCATATATTCCGTCTTCACTTTTGTTGCACCATACCTCAGTGAAGGCACTTAGCACACCGCTCAACATCGACCAATTGAGTACTCTCCCTATAGTATCCAAGATTTAGTGCCCAGTTCTTGTCCTGGGCCAATCGCTGACAGCATATATGGGACATAGAGTGACATAAACAGCTTCTAAACGCATAGTGTCATCTAAGCATACATAAAGTCTCCGGTATAGGGTAGAAATAAGAGAGAATCTCCTGTGAATCACAGGCCATTCACGAGTAGTTTTTATTTGGAGGCGAGGAGTTATCATGTATTTAGAGAAGCAATCGAATTGACTCATTGGTGGCAAGCTGTCTCTGGAGTAGCTCTAACGAACTGCATCTGCATGACTTGACACTGCACTGGAGGAAGCAGCTTCCTTTCTCGACCCGGCAGCACTTCCCGCCACTCAATTCCCCCCAACCCAAATCTAGAAACTGCAAAGCGGCGGCAACGGGACGGCTCTCCATGTTTGCGGTTTGCTTTTTGGTTGTTCATTTGGTGACCACTCGATTGCGAGCATGATCCTATGATCATGACTGATCATGATCAATGCACACCCGCCATCCATCTCCAGGGCTCCAGAGCAGCAGTACTCACCGCCCGGACGCCCGCCTCCTCCAGGGCCACCGCTGCACAGTAGATAACCCACCGAGTTGCCCCCCTTCTTCGACCCGCAGATTGCAGCAGGTATATATCCCAGCCAGCTCAGCTCTCGCTCTAATAGCGTGTGCGGCTCAAGCTCTGGTCCGGTACACACTCATCCGGGTAACCTCGTGTCTACGGATTCCTCTCTCACTCTCGTCCCACAACATCAACAGAATCACGGCCATCGATCAACCACCAACCAACCAACCAACCAACCAACCAACCAACCAACCAACGAACGTCCGCACATCGACCTCCACGGCGAGCAATTAAGCGTCCGTCCGCGAGGCAAACACCACCCACGATGTCGTTCCCGCAGTCCCCCTCCGTGCAGCAGTATCCCCAGAACGGGCAGCCCACACCCCAGCAGCAGCAGCAGCAGCAGCAGCAGCAACAGATGCAGATGCAATACCAGCAGCAGCAGCAGCAATCCCAGCAGCAGCAACAGCAGCAACAATCCCAACAACAGCAGCAGCAATCCCAGCAGCAAGCCTCCACCTCCATGCCCCCGCCCGCCTCCAAGCCCACCGACCCCACCGACCTCGCCGACGCCCTCACCTCCGCCGCATCGACCTCAAGGAAGAAGAAGCGCGCCTGACCGCCTCGACCACCACTACCACCTCCTCCAACGGCCCGGGCGGCCCCCTCCTCCTCCGACGAAGAGGCGCGCATCGCCCACCGCCGCCAGGCCGAGATCCGCACGGCCCACCTCGCAGACCCCTTCCTGACCCCCGAGATCCTGTCCAACCGCCTCTTCCGCAAGACGCGCGACGCAGCCTGCCAGCTCTTCACGCTCAACGCCGGCAACGGCGCCCTCGTCACCCACGGCCAGCAGGCCGACATCGCCGCCCTCCTCAGCCTCGCCGCGAAGGAGCGCATAAACCAGTTTGTCACGCGCGCAATCGTCCTCGCCCGCGCGCGCCGCCGCGCACAGAACGTGGTCTCGGGCGAGTGGGCCGACAGCGTCAAGGGCGCTGCTCTCGACCCCATCAAGGGGGCCATCCCGGACAGCGCTGTCTCCCCCGGGAACCCGTTAAAGCGCTCATTCAGCTTTGCGGCGTCGGTGGAGGGGGCGGCGGCCGCCGACGACGACGACGCCGACGACGACGCTCGCCAACGAGACGGCGAAGGCGCTGCGGGGGCTGCAGCAGCGCGAGTTCCACAAGGAGCAGGAGCGCATCGCGAAGAAGGCGAAGCGCGAGACGCCGGCCACGGCCGCGAGCACGCCGACCGTGGAGCCGACGACACCGTCGGCGGCGGGGGGCGCGGGGGGGGGCGGGGTCGTCGTCGTCGCAGGTGGAGCCGCCGTCGACGCCGACAATGTCGCTGAAGGAGTCGCGGAAGCACAATTGCGAGCAAGAAGGAGGAGGTCATGTCGCACAAGGCGGCCAACGCGCACGGCGAACATGATGATGGGCATGGCGGGTTTGGCGGGAAGCGGAAGGAAGAAGACGTATTCGTGGTGTCGGCTGCGGGGGGCGGGATCGGCGGTTGGTGGCAGGGCGGCGATGGCGCGGTGGGGGTGGGCGTGGCGACGCCGACTGACGCCGGGCGCGGTGGGGGGGGCTGGAGTATTGGACGGGGGGCAGAGGATTGGTGCGTGGAGGGATGATGGGAGCGGGGGCGGCGGCGTGCAGATTCGCGATTGGATTGCGCGTTGGAGGGGGATGGCAGGGGCGGGGGAAGGGGGTGGTGAAGGCGTATTTGAGGTGAAATGAATATCTGCTGCTTTCTTGCTTTCTTTCTTGCGCTGGTTTTTTTTAAAGCTGTGGCTTTGTTTTAATACTGTACTCTTACGATTGATATCTGTATCCATACTATACCTATACTGCTAACCCCGTACTATCTTGGCGCTAGCTTCCATGGCGCGGCATCATCATACATCCTCATCATCATCATCCGTATAGGCCATAGAGCGGGTGGATTGCCCATTTTTTTCAGCTTTTCTTTTTTTTTTTTTTTTTTCAACTGCCTTTTTTTTCTACGTCACTGGAGTACCGGAGGGATGCAATTTGCAATTTAGGGAATTTGTTCTTTTTTTTTTAGTTTTATTTTACTTGTCTGATCATTAAACAATAAATAATAAACAGTAAAGTGACTTTCTGGTACTTTACAATTGGGATTAATTCAGCAGCCATGTCGAGTTCCTGGGACGGGAGGCTACATGTAATGGTTTGGGGTTATACAATGAGTGAGAGCGCCGCGATTAAAAACTATATGGACTAACATTCTTACCAGCTCTGAATAGAGGCCTGGTTTTTTTTTTATGGGAAGGGTCCAGTTCCAGTGTCTTTTCGTGGAAAGTCGACGTTCCCCAACTACATGTATGTACCCGGTGCAGGGCCAATGATAAAAGGTTCGTTTTGTTGAAGAGACCGCCTTAAGTTCCACTACGCACCCCCACTAAAAAAAAACTAACAAGAAAGAATCCAATAACAGAGAGAGCAAGCTCCTCTAATCAAATTAAAGCTCGAACAGTCTTTCACAGCTAGCAAAATCCAATAACGGCTCTCATTTCTCTCACGCTAAAAGCCGGGTTACTCTGCTCGCTCCACCCCGCTCGTTCGAGCTAGGCTGTAATTGCTTATAGATTCCTTTTTTAGCCCGCAGTTTCAAGGTTGCGTGGTGTAGTTGGTTATCACACTTGCCTCACATTCAGTGTTTCGCAAGTGGTCCCCGTTCGAGCCCGGGCGCAATCAAAACTTTTTCATTCCTACCTCGTACCTAGTGTGGTCTAGGTACTTGGAGAGTTGAAGAGTTGAATCTCCGTCAAGCAAGCAAGCTGGTGGCGGTAAACCTTTTTTTTTTCTTGGTTCCGGATTTGAATAATAATCTGTTTAAAGCTTCATATTGACGACCCCAAAGCCCACTTCTGATCAATGATTGTCAACCCTAATCTGAGTTACTGTTTGAAAACAGGCCCGTCCAACCGTGGCAGCCCCACACTCTCTACCAGAGTATCGCGAAAGCACGTGACCCTAGCGATAGCGGTCTCTTTCCGCTTAGTCATTCCCCGTAGTCTCGTGGCTAGCTCAGTTATGCGGCTCTTCGCCGCGTCGCCAAATTCCTCACAAGCTCCCATCCACCACCGACCATCAGTACCAACCACTAACCAAAGCCAAACCGCACTCTTCAATCCCCAAGATGCTCCCCGACGAGACCGTCCCCGACGCCCTCCTCTCCAGCATCAATGCGCAGTACCCCTGCCGCGTGCCACAGCTACTACAACGACGTCCGCACTCATCAGGGTGATGTTTGTCCCCTCCCAGTACCTCCCGCGTGCCCTTCATTCATTCCCCCCCCACCCCCGCTGACCAAGAGGGAGCGAAAAAAAAAATAGGAAGACGACCCGAGCCCACCGTCAATAATCGTCCACGGCCTCGAGGCGACCGGCAAGTCGCTGATCGTGCGGGCGTTCCTGGAGGCCGCGGAGTGCCGCTTCGCATGGGTGCCGTGCAACGAGTGGGTGTTACGGCGCGGCACCTGACGCAGCGTGTTGCGGCGGCGGTGGGGGGCGGGGAGGAGGCCGGGAGGTGTGATGGGGTGGGCGCGCTGGCGGTTATGTTGGCGGCGATGTGGTTGGCGGTGGTGGTGGTGGTTGGTGGTGGGGGGAAGTATTTTCTGTATGGAGGCTGCTGCAATTGGTGGTGAGGAGGAGAGGTGAGAGGAGAAGTGCTGATGGGTGTGTGTGTGTGTGTGTATAGGTCTGGATAGGATTGATCAGCAGAGGGAATTGACGCCGACGTTCTGGCTGGGTTGGGGAGGTTGGGGGAGATGGTGAGTGGACTTCATTTATAGTCGCGGGTTTGGATGAGACGTGAGGTTGCTAACAGCAGTGTCCAGATCCCGAACCTGACCGTCATCTTCATCGTCTCCGTCTCCAAAGCACGCCTCCTAAGCTCCGCAGAGGTCCCGCATATCCACTTCACGCCCTACACAAAAGACGAGAGCATCAAAGTCCTCTCCAAGTACGTCCGGCGCATCACCAAGCTCCCCACCACCAAGCTCTCCTCCACCACCACCGCCCTCACCGGCAACCACCACCACCAGCGGCGAAGCCTCAGCCTCAGCCGAAACAGAAACCGAAGATGAAGAAGAAGACGAATACACCCCCGAGACCGCCGCCGAGGAGCTCTACGTGTGGGAGAAGTTCTGCGGCACCGTCTGGGACTCGCTGGCGAAAGCGCCCCGCCGCGACATTGTGGCAATTCCGCGACGCCGTGGAGTCCATGTGGGACCAGTTTGTGCAGCCCATCGCGCGCGGCCAGTATGGGACGAGGAAACTTCTCGCAGCTGTATCTGCTGCAGAAGGATGTTTCGGCGCGAGTCGAGTATTGTGACTTCGTGGTGCCGGTGCCGG